>NW_006399787.1:4235769-4244251 GCF_000299155.1 Elephantulus edwardii
AGAGAGAGAGAGAGAGAGAGAGAACTTATGTGTTGAGAAGTATTTTCAGCATTGAGAATTCAGCACTAATAAGTACAAAATCATCAAGCTTTGGAAACCCTTGTTCTGGTGTGACAGTTAATAAACTTTCTAGGAAGAGTAAATATATAGTATATCAGATAATATTGAACTTCATGGTGTAAAATAAAGCAACAATAACGTATACTCAAATGTAAAATATACTTGTTATAGATAACTTTGTAAACACATTTTTTAAATTCATTTCAACACTTGGAAACAGCTCTGGGAGTAGATACTGTAAGAAGATGAGGTGTAAGAGCTACTGAACGTGTATGGGTTAGGGAACTCAACATTATTAAGTGGCATTTGTGCAGAAGTTGAAGGAACTGAGTGAGAGAACAATATACAGAGATCTAAGAGGAAATGTCCAGGTCAATGGAACAAGTGCAAAGGGCTGAGGTAGAAGATGATTGACCTATGTGAGAAATAGCAGAGACCAATGCAGTTGAAGGTGAGTGAGCACTGGAGTTAAGTAACATTTAGAAGCCAGGCATATGCTCTGCTTCTAAAAGGTCACAGGCTTGAAAAACCCTATGGAACCATTCTGCTCTCACACATAAGAATAGAATTGACAGCAAACAATAACAAAGGCTTTTTGCTTCTAGAAGCATGAAAAAGAAGGATAATTGCAACTCTTCCTGCCCAGAACACTCTAATTGAAATGAATACTATTTCTTTTGAAAGGAGCCTTTGTGGTATAGTACATTCCACGTGGGCCCAGGAAGCAAAAGATTGTGGTTTGATGCTACTCACCACTTTGAGAGAGAAAGATGGACAGTTTTCTCCTGGAAAAAATTAAGCCGCTAAAACACAGTTGACTGTCACCATGAGTTGGAATGAACTCAACACCAGTGGACTTGTTGTCACCCTGTTGTTGTTGTTGTTGTTAAGTGTCAACAAGTCATACTGTGACTCATAAAGGCACTGTGAACAACAGATCTGAACCCTCTCCTGTCCAGCGCTGTCTTCTCAATTTCTGACTTACTTGAGCTCATTACTCAATAGAGCAGGCCGAGAGTCTTCCTCTCATTTGTAGTTCTTTCACTTTCCCAAGCATAATATCTCTTTTCAAAGAATAGTCTCTTCTGGTAATATGCCCAAAGTGGGTTATATTTATGAGGAAACTTCTAACAGAATAAAGGTAAGAATAAACTTAAAGCTCATTGCCTTTGAATGGGAATCCACTCAACTGACCTCCAGTGAGTTTCCAGAGGCTCTATCTCCCTGGAGTAGATTGCCCATCTTTCTCCCTCAGAGAAGATGATGGATTTGATCCAGTTTGACATCTCAACTGCTTAACCACTAAGCCACCATAGCCCCCTAAAGGTATGATGAGAGAGCCTTCATTCTGAACTCAGAGCACCTGGATTTGAAGCTTTTCTCTGCCACACTTCACATAGCTATCACCTTGGATAAATTACTTAACATCTCTGTTCTTGCTGATTGCCTTCAAGTCAAACACAGCTCATAGCGACCCTATGAACAAAAGGTCTGAAGCTCTCTACAACTATTGACATTTATCCAAGTTCATAGAGTTTCCAGAGACATGTTATTTAGAAAGTGGATGCCACCGGTACTTAATTGAGTCAATGAGTTAACAATGTGTTTAGAATGCTAGCACACTCCAGAAGGGCTCAATAAATACTACCTGATATTATTATAGTCAATGAGTTAACAATGTGTTTAGAATGCTAGCAGACTCCAGAAGGGCTCAATAAATACTACCTGATATTATTATTGTCATCATTAATATTAACATTCACTCACCTTCTCTGGCTTTTACTCCTTGAGGAATTCATCTACTTTTAGATGTTGAGATTGTAGCACCAAACCTGCCAACACTTTATTGTTAAAGATATGTTAGTTGAACTAATCTAAATTCCACCTGAAGCCACATAGTCAATCCAGTAAGCAAATGTACTAACACAGTTTTACCCCTAATTTTAACTCTCTCCAAAATCAACATTTGGATTAAAGAACACGGCTCTTTAGGCCAATCCACCTAAATACAGTATAATTATAGCAAAGGCTGGCTTTCCAGTGTTCTGCTAATTGAGGCTTCCTACTCACTAGCATTTCCCAAATTCCCACAATCATCACTGGTGTTCATCATTACAGCCCCGAGGCAAGGCAAAACCCTTCCAAAACCATAACAGATTATACTGTGTTCTTATGTCTAGCTAAGGCCATTTCACGATGTTCTTACTCTTCAAAAATGTGTAATCCCTGGATGTTATCCATGGAGAAATCTCTTTTCCCTGGAAATCAGAATTTTAGGGTAATGCATGCTTTAATAGCATCAGATAACTGCCCATTCTGTTCTAGAAAATGGACATACAAGGAGTCACTGCTCACCTATTTTCAAAGGTGTGTGTGTGTGTGATAAGTAATTTTGTCATAACACAGTCTTTAATGGAACTCATTTGCTTAGGGGGTTTTGGTATTTTGTTTTTTTAAGATAGAAAATCTTGTAAATGATCCTATATATAAAAAAAAAATT
The DNA here is from genome assembly GCF_000299155.1 of Elephantulus edwardii. Taxonomy (NCBI): domain Eukaryota; kingdom Metazoa; phylum Chordata; class Mammalia; order Macroscelidea; family Macroscelididae; genus Elephantulus; species Elephantulus edwardii. Next base: position 4,238,330 of record NW_006399787.1, read on the forward strand.
CCCAAAGAAACCATAACCGCTACCCAAGCAAGTATATGCAAACCCATAGTTATTGTGGCTTTGTTCACAATAGTAAAGAGTTGGAAACAACCTAAGTGCCCATCCACAAATGAATAGATAGAGAAGCTGTGGTACATTTACACAATGGAATACTACGTTGCATTCAGAAACAAGGAACACATGAAATATTATACAAAAATGGGTGGCCCTGGAGGACATCATGCTGAGTGAAATATCTCAGTCACAAAAGGACAAATACTGCATAGTGCCACTGTTGTAAAATGGGACTGGCATCAGGGTTGGGGGAGACTGAGAAAGATGGAGTAAGTTATGTATACTGTATTGAAACAGATGAGTGAGAGAACTGTTTAAAAGGGATATATAATTAGGTATTATTTTCATAACAGGAGTCTAGAATGAAGGCTTCATAGTGGAGTGGACTTGGGTGGAGGGATTGTATAACAATGAGAGAATTTTTCTTTTACTTTTCAAAATGAAAGCTGCATAGTAGAGTGGACTTGGGGGAAGGGATTGTATAACAATGAGAGAATTTTTGTTTTACTTTTCAAAGAGAAGAGAAAATTGAGGGGTAGATTGGGCAGAGAGAAAAGTGCAACAATGAAGGAATGGAAATTCAAAGTCTCTGTAAACTTTCATTATAATTAACTAAAAAATATAAAAAATAAAATTCCCCAATTCAGTTCCCTGAATTTTGTTTCTTACACCACTTAAATCCAACATATATTGTTGTTTGTTGCTTTCAACAAATTCCAACTCATTAGCACACGTTGATGAATTAAGATGTCGCTCCCAAAAGGATGTATTCATGTTCTAACTCCTGGTACCTGCAAACACATTGCTTGGGAATGGGATCTCTGAAATATTATCAGTTAAATAACACTGGAGTAGAATGAACACTTGCCTCAAGCTATGGTATTCTCAATTGCTTCATGTATATGGGAAAATTAGAGGACGAATAAGTATAAAACAAGAACTAATTTTTTTAATTGTGATGTTGTGGAAGAGTATGAAATATTTCATGGATGACCAAACAAAAAAAAAAAAAACTAAAACAAAACAAAAAGCAACACAACAACAACAACAACAACAAACCAAATCTGTCTTGGAGGAAGTGAAAACTGAGTGAGTACTCCTTAGAGGAAAAGATGATGAAATATTGTCTCACATACTTTGGGCATGTTATCCTTTGAAAAAGGCGTCACACTGGGAAAAATAGAATGTCCACAAAAGATCAAGAAGATAGACTGCAACACTGGTCTTGAGCAGGCCACAGATGGTGTAAATGGTGTCCATTTAAATCTGGTGTTTATAAGGTTGATCTGAGCCATAGTTAACTCAAGGCATGACCTCTTTATATAAGAGAAGGGGGGAGTCAAAACAATACGTGAAGGAGACAGGTAGAGGAAGGACAGCCAAGCTAAGATGCATCAAGGAAGCCCTGGGGTTATCAGTAGCTGAGAAACATGAGAAAGGATCTTTTCCTGAAACATTCAGAGAATGCATGGGACTGCCAACACCTCATGTCCGGATGTCTAGCCTTAAGAGTTGGGAAACGATCTCTCATTTTGTAAAACGAAAAACCAAAACCACTGTTGTAGAGTTGATCCTAATTTACAGCGAGCCTCCAATGGATGTCTGAGGCTTCAAGTCTTTACAGAAGGAAACCATCTATCTTTCTCATGAGAAATAGCGGGTGAATTTGAATTACCAACCTTTTGGTTCCCTGGCAGACATCACTCACTGGTTTAAGGAGTCAGCCACCAAGATTCCTCACTGTTTTTTTGTTTGTTTGTGTGTGTGTGTGTGTGTGTGTTTGTGGGTTGTTTTTTTTTTTGAGGCTTCATTAATTCGTACTACTTAGTACTGTTGTTGTTATGTACCATCAAGTTGGAAATGAACCACAGCTAACCCTCCAGCTAGTTTTCAAAGGCAGTAAAATCACACAGGAGGAGATTGCCCATCTTTTTTACCTGCAGAGCTGCTTGTAGATTTGAACCATGTGCCTTTGAGCTGACAGCACAATTCCTTGCCTATAGGCTGCCAGAGCTCCCTACTTAGAGCTGTAGTCATAGAAAACTCAGGTAACAAAACGCTGCGGCTCCTCAAGCCTTTTAAATTTGAGTTTACAACAAATCTTTTCACTATAGTATTTGACTAATTGATGAAGATGATACCTTTTAAAAAGAAATTGAGCACAATCAACCCTGATCACTATATTTATGGCTCTTTTGCACATATTAATTTAATTTGGAAACGGATCGAATAAATTAAAACTATCATTGTAAAGGTCTCTATAAATTACCCTAATTAACAAAAGTACTGTTATTGGAATAGAAAAGCTTTTGGAAGAGTGCTCTGTGATTTACCAGCTGTGTGACTTCTGACTATTTTATCCACACTGCGTTTCATTTTTCCAATATGTCAAATGGTGTTAATAATTGTTCTTACTTCATAGGATTAACTGTAAGGATTAACTATTAAAAATGTTTGGAATAGTGCCTGGTAAGCACTCAATAAATGTTAGCTGGTATTCGTATAAGATCTCTGGTTGGCACCAAAATTTGTTTGAATGTTAATCTAGAGATTTCTAATTTGAAGGATTTCAGCTGCTGGCATAGTGATAAGAAGCTGTGTTGCCAACCCAAAGGCGTGTCGTTTGAATCCACAGCTGCTTGACAGCAAAGGGGTAAGGAGTCTTCTCCCATGCTATTTAATGCTTCTGAAAACCTGCTATGGGTTTGCTATGGGTCGCCTCCAACTCCATGACACATAACAAAGCAGTAATGTAGGAAGCTCTGGTCGTTTATTAGTAAGAAGCTGTGCTGCCAAGCCCAAGGCACAGTGTTCAAATCCACCAGCTTCTCTACAGGAGAAAGATGGAAAATCTCTTCCTGTGCAGTTTACTGGCTTTTGGAAATCCACTGGAGGGTCAGTTATGAGTCGGTTCTGATTTGATTGCACATAACCACCTCAAGCAGTACGGTGAATGAAAGGCCTGGCTGGAGGTCTACTTCTGTAAATATTACAGCCAAGAAAGCTCTATATGTTACGAAGTCCCTATGAATCAAAATTGACTCCATGGCATTGTATGTAGGTATGTGTTTTAATATGTCCATGGGTCAACGAAAAAAGTAAATATACTTTGCTGCTCACCAAAAGGCTGTTTGTTTTAGTCCATCCATAAGCATCTCAAAATAAAGATCTGGAGATCTATTGTGGAAAAGCTAGCCACCAATATACTATGGGAGTAGAGTTCTGCTCTCACACAAATGCGAACTTGTTTAAGATGCAGTCGACTTCATGGCCAATGGGGTGTGTGTGTGTGGTATATCATATATAATCTGTCCTCAATAATTTTTTGTTTTAAACAGATCTGCTGGCTCTTTCTGGTCCCCACATTTATTATCTAATTATACGTCTAAATTGCTTGAATATGTGGCTGTTTTTTAGAAAATAAATTGTAAAAGGAGGGGAAGAGGGAGGCTACCTGAGTATCTGCACTGTCTGTTTGCTCCTGCTCTGAGAACCTGAATTCAAAACTCTGGCTCTGGTGTCATCCTTGCTCTCAAGAGATAAAGGAAGTTAAGTGCCGATTCTGCTCCTTTTCAACACAATTCTTTTTGAAGTGAGGCAGTGCATCTTTTTCTTTTGTGCAAGACTCTTGGTTGCTTGGTAACAAAGTAGAAAATCAATGGCAAGCCTTGGCTTCACAGACCCAGCACACTCCACATCCTCACCTTGGTCCTCAGGAATGCCCCTGGGCCATGGATCTGCTTGCATATTCTCACAACCCTAGGCCATAGGAGCTGAAATGCAATTGATTAGAAAAAGTCAGGGCAGGCTTTTTTAAAAGTTGTTGGGTTTTTGTTCTTTGGGGTTTTTTTTCCCCGTGTTTTTTTTTTCTTCTTTTTTCTGTTAATGAAGTAAATAAACAACACAATGTGAAAAAGAGCAGTTCAGATTACTAGGTGGCTTATCCAGTCGCCATGCACACCAGGCCCTCTAGCTTACTGTGTCTCTTCACCTGGAACCCTTTATCAAAATCATCAGAAGTGCTTGAAATTTATCCTAGTGAGTTTGGAAGGCTGTGGACAGTTACCGCATTCTTCTTTTTGCAGGCAGCTTTATGTCCCATACTCATAATTTGGTTGAGCAGGAGGACAAACACACATAAACTGAATAATGCAGACCAACAGAAGAAACTCTCATATACCTACATCTATAACACATTCTGTGACTCGCAGTGATGTGGTGATATTGATAAATTCAGGACTGTTCAAATGTACGGTATAGTTATAAAACTAAACATCAGTTGCCTCCAGCCTGCAAAACTGGTTGCCCTAAAACTCTATTTTTCCCCCCTTAGTCATGTAAAGTACTTTAAGCTGTTTACTTATGAGGAAAGAAAATGCATCTCTCCTGGATTAGTATTAATTTCTTTGAAACTGTTTTTCTCAGTTGTATGCCATTCTTTTCTGGATTAGCACTTAACTCTTTGAAAATGTTTTTCTCAAGTTATATGTAATTGGATTAGTATTTATCTCTTTGAAGATGTCTTTTTCAGTCACATGTAAACTACATCACAAGTTGTTTGTTTGTTACTAGATACTATAATACCTAACCCTAGTATAAAAACTGACTACCAGTCTTAGCCAGGGAAGCCGTTTTTGAGAAGAATCTCACTGCTTTCCCAGATCTGATATAAATTCTCTGGATATTGCAATCCATCTGTTTTATTAGCAACTGACTACAAAAAGAAACCACTGTGTTCAGTAACATCAGAACTGGAGGTCCACAGCTAAAGCCATTGTGTCCCTCTTTTACTAAAACCATCTCTTCCCCTGTGGTCATAGTCACTCGGGTTTGCACTTCACAAGTTTACAAAGCCCTGTTACATGACTTATCCCATCTAATTTTCAAAGTAACTCTTTGAAAAATGTATAGTAGCTATCACTACCTCTGCGTTACAAAAGAGAAAGGACCTGCCTATCTACTCTCTCACTCACCTGTCAGTTTGTTGTACTGTGTTGGCTTACATGTTGCAAGTAAGCTCAACGCTATACAACTAGTATTGAAAAGACTACTAGATTCACTCATGATAGGCAGATTGGAACAGAGCTCCCAGAATAAGAAAAGCTAGGGAGAAAGGCTCACCTATCTATTTCTAATAATTAGCCAGTGAAAACCCTACAAATCAAAAATATTTTCCAAGACTTTAACTTGCTTTACTTTGAATGGATCATCAAGAGGGACCTATCACTGAAGAACAGCATCATGACGGGTGAAATGGGGGGCCAGCAAAGGGAAGAGAAAACTCCAGTGAAACGAGTTAGGGAAAATGACCATAACAATGGACACAAATTAATTATCATAAAAATGTCAGGGAACCAGTCAAGGTTTCTCTCTATTATATTTCCATAAGGTTATCCTGAGTTGGAGCTGACTTGACGGCAACTAATAACAAGAAGTTCCATGACAGTGTACTGTTTCAACTGTTTGAATAATCCAAAGCAAGATTTTACTTGTATGCAATATTTATGATAATGTTTGAGAGTTTCCACACTCTTTTGGGGGTCTACAGAGAACTTCCAGCAATTGAAGCTACATTCAAAAGAGGCCAAGCAATGAGGAATATCATTGCTTATTTCAGATGGATCTTGGCTGAAACTAGATAATACCGCAAAAATGTTCATGGTTTCTTTTATTGATTATGTGAAGGCATTTGACTATGTGGATCACAACAAATTATGGATAACACTGAGAAGAATGACAATCAACAAATAATTAATTGTGCTCATGCAAAAAACAAATAGATTTGTCCTGGAGAGGGTTAAACCGGGTGGCTCCTTGGAGGCAAGGATTCTGAGGCTCTGTCTAACATACTTTGGACATGTTGTGAGG
>NW_006399787.1:4244456-4261441 GCF_000299155.1 Elephantulus edwardii
GACTCAACGGCACATAACAACAACAACAACAACATGCAAAACCTACACTTAAACCAAGAAAGTTATGCAAACAAAATAAGTGGAAACTGCAGTGCCTAAAATCAGGAAAGATAGGCATCTGAGTTGTATCTGTTTAATCTGTATGCTGAGCAAATTATTAGATAATTCGGACTATACAAAGAACATGGAATATGGGTTGAAGACTCAAAAACTTACATGATGCATATGACATAGCCTTTCTTGTAGAATAAAAAGATTTAAAGTACTTAGCGCAGAAGATCAAATATTACAGTCTCCTATATGGACTACATCTCAACATTGAGAAAACAAAAATCTTTGCCAGTGAATCAATAGGCAACATCTTGATTGATTGAGAAAAGACTGAAATTGTCAACAATTTAATTATACTTGGATTGACAATTCATGCCCATACTAAGAGTAGTCAAGAAATTAAAAGACACGTTACATTAGGAAAATCTGTTGTAAAGGACCTTTCCAATGTTTTAAAGAGCAAGGATAGCAATTAAAAGGCTAGAGTGCATCTGCCCCAAGCCATGGTATTTTCTAGTTCTTTGTATGCATCTGAAAGTTGCACGATGAATAAGGAAATCCAAAAAAATAACTGACAATTTGAATTGTGGTGTTGGGAAAGAGTACTGAATATATTATGGACTTCCAAAAGAACAAATCTGTCTTGGAGAAAGTGCAATTGGGGTGCTCCTTAGAGGCAAGGATGATGAAACTTCATATACTTCATAAGCTTCGAGCAGGTTGTTGGAAAGGGCTTGTCCTTGGGAAAAGATACAATGCTGAAAAAATTAGAGTTTAAGTGAAAGAAAGGTAAACCCTTATTGAAATAGATTGACAGTGACTAGCAACGGACTGGAGGATGTCGGAAATTGTGAGGATGGTATAAAATAGGGCACGTTTATTATGGGTTGATATGAATTACAGTGAGTTGATAGCATCTAGTAACAGTAATTCATCTATCAAAGTAAGTGTCTGCTGTTAACTCAGGCAATGTGTTGAAAAACCAGAACTCGTTCTAATACCCGACATAATTTTCGTCACTCTTTTGTTTTATGGTCAATAATAACCTAGAGTAATTTAATGTATATATCATACCTTGATTGTTTTAAATGGTTTTGAGGATTTAGTCATTCTATCTTCTACAGCCACCATTTTTAAAATGCAGAAATTGATACAGAAAGATTAATTGACTTGCTTAATATCATGACGCAAAATCTAGAATTCACTCAGGCAATGAGATTCCAGTGTGTGTGCTCTCAACAACTACTCCATATTCTCTCCACATGCTTGAGAAGGTAGTTTGTTGAATCCAGAAAAAATGCTTTTGCACATATACTCTGGGAATTTGAGTGTGATATTCATCCTTGACTAGTGACCATAATAATACATGTATAATCCTGGAAAATAGTAAAATATTAAATGATGAAATTGAATTAATAACACAGTAACTGAGAGAGACACAATTTTGGTGAAAATAGGACTGATGGTATTAATTTGGCAAACACAATTTTGGGATAATTTACTCTCTTAAAATAAATCGGTGGACTATCACAAGTCAAAGAAGACTAAGGACACACGAAGATTAAATGTGGTAAGAGATCCTAGATTGAATCTTGGAACAGAGAAAGAAGGTTAGTGGGAAAATGAAGACGATTTACAGCTTATCTAATTGCATTGGAGCACCGATGACCTGGTGATAAGAAGCTGTACTGAAATCCCAAAGGCATGTGGTTCAAATCCAACAGCTGCGCCATGTGAGAAAAATGGAAAATCTCCTCCCTTGTGATTAATTATCTTTGAAAACCCACAGGAGGGTCAGTTATTGCTTGGTTCCAACTCCAAGGAACACAACAATAACAACAACAATAATAATTGTTTAGTTTTGATAAATATAAAAATATAAATAGAAAAATAGTAATGGGACATGGTAAAATGTATACAGAAATTCTCTACACTATTTTTACAACCCTTCTGTACGTCCATAATTATTTTCAAATAAAGAATTTAAACTTTGTGGGCTGATGAGTCTGCCTTTTAAATAGTATCCTTGTCAGGTCCTTGCATAAAAGATGCATCGTAAAGATGGTCTTTTACATGCCTTCTTGTAAGACTTCTAAGATACGTGGCTTTGGAAGATGATCTTTTTTCATGTAGTTGTTTCCCACTTCTTTTCTTTGTTTTCTATATATCACCAGTTTTCAAGTTTCTGAAACCGAATAGAACTATCTTTCTTAAAGATTCTGATTCCCATTTTGCAGATGAAACAGGAGGTTAATGAAGATGGTAGACTCCATTTATAAAAGACAATGATTACTCATGTTTTATGTTGAAACATAAATATCTTCATGTTATTATGAGAGATGGGTTTTTTTTAATTTTAATGATCTGTATCTATAGATAACCCATTCTAGATTCAAAAACCATCAAATCTCACAAAATTAGAAAAAGATTAAGGGGTAGACAGGTACCAAAATATATATTTAATACATATCTGTTAGGTTTGCAATTAAATTCTTGTGATGTATCTATTCAAGAAATACTTTGTGTAGGAGTACTAGGTGGTAAAAATATTAAGCACTCAGAGGCTAACCAAAAGGATGGTAGAACCCAGAGACACCTAAGAAGAAAGGTCAACTTACTTCTGAAAAACTGTTGCTGTTGTGTTGTTATGTGCGTTGAGTTGCTTGCGACTCTTAGCGACCCTATATACAACAGCCCTAAATTCTGCTCTGTCCTGTGCCAATCGCACTGTCTCTGACACACCCAGCCTGATTATCCCAGTCACTGAATCAATCCACCTCATAGAGGGCCTTCCCCTCCTGCGCTGCTCCCTCCACCCTCCCTAGCGTGATATCCTTCTCCAAGGACAGGTCTCTCCTCACAACATGTCCAAAGTATGTTAGATGGAGCCTCAGAATCCTTGTCTCCAAGGAGCCACCCAGATTAACCCTCTCTAGGATGAATCTGTTTGTTTTCCTAGCAGTCCGTGGTACCCTCAATACTCTTCTTGAGCTCACAGACATAAAACCCTGTAAGGTAGCGTTGTAGATGGCAACACAACAAGCCACCATTAGTAGCACTGACTATACGACAACTGGATTGTTTTATGTTTCCTTTTCTGTTCTTACTATATTTATAACCTGCTGCTGTTGTCTTGATTCTGACTCACAGTGAGTCTATAGGGTAGAGTAGAATTGAACATAAGATTTCTAAAACTGCCATGGTTTACACCTGTAGACTGCCACATATTTCTCCTGTAGAGCTTCTGGTGGATTCAAACTACAGAATTTTGGGTTAGCAACAGAGTCAATATCCACTGTTCCTCTGGGGTTTCATGATAAACAGAAAAATATTTTTAAGATATTTTAAAAATTATTCTAAAAGTTGTCAAAGATTTCATTTGAGTTGGATAAAAAAAATCAATGTACATGGAAGCAGCTGCTAAAATATATCTCTCATTAGACAGATCTGCTTTAAAAGGTGTCTTTTAAAACTTAAAAGTCAAGCATGTAATTTTGAAGTCTAAAGTGCATCTGACACCAAGGATGCCCACCGTCACGACTTCTACTCAATATTGTACTGGAAGTACTTGCTAGGAAAATACAGCAAGAGGAGGAAATAATAGGCATCCAAATCAGCAAAGAGATGATGAAACTATCGCTATATGCAGATGATACGACAGTGTACATAGAAAACCCCAAGGACTCCAGCAAAAACCGGTTAGACACAATCCCAATACAGATACCCAATTCATTTTTCAAGGAGATTGAAAGGGAAATTGTCAAGTTTATTTGAAGATACAAGATATCCCAAATAAGCAAAACACTTCTGAGAAAAGAAAATGAAGTGGGAGGCATAGCACTCCCTGACTTCAAAACCTACTACACAGCAGTAGTAACCAAAACAGCATGGTACTGGTATAATAACAGGCAGAGACATAGACCAAAGGGAGAGAATTGAGAACCCGAAAATAGGCCCAGCTCTCTATTGTCAAATCAACAGTTTATAAAATCATACAGGGCCTCCACAAGAAAAAAACTGATAACACAATTACAACATGGGCAAAAGACATGGAAAGAATTTTCACAGAGAAAGGCATTCAGATGGCCAACAGACACATGACGAAATGGTCCAAATCACTGTCAATAAGAGAGATGCAAATCCAAACCAGGATGAGATGCCATCACCCCAATAACAGTGGCAAAATTTAACAGGCAATAAATGTTGAAGATGTGAAGAGATAGGAATTGTCATACACTGCTGGTGGGATTGTAAAATGGTACCACCACTCTGAAAAGCAGTTTGACATTTCTTCAAAAAGCTGACAACAGGAATTCCCTATGACCCAGCTATTCCACTGTTTGGAATATATCTTGATTAGAACTGCGACACAAACGGAGATTTGTACACCAATGTTCATAACAGTGTTATTCACCATTTCAAGAACACAGAAACAGGACAAATGTCCAACCACAAATGAATGAATTGAGAAATGTGGTACATTCACATGATGGGATACTACTCAACACTCAGGAGCAACAATTTTGAAAATTAGTATGTAAATAGGGATGAACTGGAGAGCATTACACTGAGTGAACTCAGTACTCATAAGGACAAATATTTTATAAGACCATTATTGTAGAAATAGAAAGGAAGTAGTAACATGTGTATGATGATCCAAGGTGGGTGGAGAGTAGAAAGAGAGAGATGAGGATGGGAAAGGGAAGGGATCCCAGGGTCACACAACTTAGTGCGTGGAGGGAGGAGTGGGTAAAGGAAATGGGAAAAATCTGGCAGGGATCTGGAAAGACAGTAAGGTGGGCATAATTCAGTGTTGATTAATTTTATAAAATAAATGAGTGGGAATTATTTAAGAAACACAATGTGAATGAAGGATAGGGTGAAACAGAATGTATAAGAACTTTGTAAACAAACCAATATAAGATATTTTTTAATTAAAAAAGCCTCAAAGAAAGAAAGAAAAAGTGCATCTGACCCAAGTAACAGTCTTTTCAATCACTTCCTATGTATTTGAAAGCTGGCCAATGAATAAAGGAGACTGAACAATTGATGCCTTTGAATTACAATATTGGCAAAGACTATTAATATGTCATGGACTGTTAAAAAATAAAGACATTACTTTTGGAATGAACACAGCAAGAATGCTCCATAGAAGCGAGCATGGTGAGATTTTTGTCGCAGATACTTTGATCATATTCTTGGAGAAGGCAAAATAGAAGTTAAATGAGATGTAAAGTAGAGGTTCAAGAAAGAAAACCCTCAATTAGATAGACTGACATAAGGGTAAAACAGTAGACTCAAACATATCCACAATTAGGTGGCATTTTGTACTATTTTATATATGCCAGAGCTTTGTCTTTTAGAAACTTAGAATTTAGCACAAGAATCTTGTGAATCTGATTAATAAATCAAAGGATAACATTTTGACATTTCCTTTGGTATGACAAGTGTTTGGCCTTCAATACAGACAGCAAAACTTCTTTTGAATGAATATGGACCTTGTTCTTGTTCTTGTGGTTGTGTACCATAGAGTCAGAATCGACGCATAGCTGACCCTCCAGAGGGTTTTCAGAGGCTGTTAACTGAACAGAAGGAGATTGCCCATCCTTCTCCCATGGGGCAGCTGGTGGCCTTGAACCACATGCCTTTGGGATTGCAGCATAGCTTCTTGTTACTAGGCCACCAGAACTCCCTAATATGGACCTTATGAAAACTTTTATGCAAATATATTACCTACTCTTACCTTGTCATTTTAGCCTTACTAATTGTATTAGTTATCCAGTGCTACTATAATAGAAATATCAAAAGTGAATGGCTTTAACAAACAGAAATTAATTTTGTCATAGATTAAGAGATTAGACATTTGAACTCAGGGTACCAGCTTTCTTTCTGTATTAGCTCTCAGATGAAGGTCCTTGTCTCTCTCAACATCCATAGGCCCAGTGTTCCTTGGTCATCTCCATGTGTTTAGAACCAATCTTGCCTGGCTTTAAGGGTTTTCAATACAGGGTCTTCAGGTCTTTATGACACTCTGCTCCAACTCCTTTCTTGGTTATAATGGCAGGTCCCTCTCTCCCTTTGCTTCTCTCTCTTTTTATCTCTTATAAGACAAAGGAAGTGTAGGCCACACCCCAAAGAACTTCCCTTTATGCAGGATCAGCATTGAGACCAGTTATGGGTGATGAATCAAGCAAGGATGAGACAACACCCTGACTCTTTAACCAAACACCTACAACCTATGCTGCCTCATTAACCACAAATGGTGAATAGTATTTGTTATACATCATGTCATAAAATGGATGGTAATTACATCAGATAACTAAATGGAGAACAGTGACACAATACTGAGGAACATGGCCTAGCCAGGATGACACGTAGCTGTGGAGAAATTATTCTACTCAGGACACTAATTCTATATTTTCTCTAACTAAATTTTCTTTGGAAATTTTGAGGCCTACGGATTGAAGCTCAACATCAAGAAAACAAAGATTCTCACCACAGGGGCCAATTGGCAGCATCATTATAGACAGTGAAGAGACTGAGACTGCTAACAGTTTTAGTTTGCTTTGCTCCACAGTCAACATTCTTGGTACCAGCAGCCAGGAAATCAAGAGACAAATTGCGCTGGGAAAGTCAGCTGTCAGGGACCTCTCCAGCATACTGAAGAGCAATGATGTCAGGCTGGAGACTAAGGTGTGCCAGACCTGGGCCATAGTCTTCGCAATTGTGTGCTATGCATCAGAGAGCTGTACAGTGACTAGGGATGATAGAAAGAGAATTGATGCCTTTGAGCTGTGGTGCTGGAGAAGAGTGCTGAATATACTACAGACTGCTAGGAGAACAAACAGGTTCGTACTGGAGAAGGTGAAACCAGGCTGCTCCTTGGAGTCAAGGATTCTGAAGCTTTGTCTGACATACTTTGGACATGTTGCAAGGAGGGACCAGTCCTTGGAGAAAGACATAATGTTTGGGAGAGTGGAAGGATGGCACAGGAGAGGAAGATCCTCGATGAGATGGATTGAGTCAGTGATTACAGTCATGGCAGTAGGCATGTCAGAGACAGTGAGGTTGGTACAGGTTAGAGCAGGGTTTAGTGCTCTTGTTCATTGGGTCACTATGAGTCACAAGCGACTCAATGTCACATAACAACAACAGCTACAACTGTGAAGCCCTAAGTTTTCATCTTAAACTATTTTCTGATATTTGTAATTTTTTTTTTCATGGATGGGAGAGCCCATTTGAAAGTACAAGAAAGAATTGTACAGTACTGAGTTAAATCCCCTTTCATCTGTCCTGTGACGGTGAATGCATTTCAGGCTTCATTTGTAAACTAGCTTTACAGAAATTTCAATCCTTGTTTTTCCTAAACATTTCACTCTGTTCTCTCTGCATACATCTGTTGGAAGGCAAATCCCATTTGTTCAAACGTGTTTGGACGTTCGCCCAACAGAAGATTTCAGCACGTGTCTCTCAAGGAGACACTGTCGCCACCATAGCTATGTCCATTTCTGTAGACACTTGTTCTGGGCTAAAACCCTTCCGCAAATCTCTAAATCCATTTTGAATGTATGGCTCTCAAGCTTTCAGATCCTATTCTTTTGCCATGAATTGTCTGTTGTACTCATTAATTACCTTTTTGTGGAGGGAGGAGAAAAAAAAAAAAGAAAAAGAAAAACTCTCTATTTCCCTAAAGCTCTGGCCCTTTCTTAGGATTCACCATGAAAAGCAATTATCTTTTTGTGCAGTATTGATCTGTCTGGACATTGCCTCCCTGTGGAGCATCCGTTTAGTCCTGGAATTTAAAAGCCCTTGCAATGCCAACGTCTATGTCACCACCTGAATTAATGTCCATTCCTCATCTGCTGGCACACTACCATTGATCAAGTTCATGATCACATTAAGTTGTTTCACACTGGCATTTTTCTCATGAAAGAAAACACTTTGGTGCTCATGTGGGGCATGTTTTTGGCACTGAGCACCATTCAAGAGCTTAAGCACTTGCCAGCCAGCTAGTACCCAAAATTGAAAGCACATTCTGATAAGATTCATAAGATTATTAAGGGAAGTCTGCTAGAATTTGCTCTTCCTGTGTGATTGATAAAATGAGTCAGGATGTGGATGAAACTTGAAGCTATTTTGTTAAGTGAACAAGCTAGATACATTAGTGCAAAAACTGTACATATCCCAAGCATATGAAATATTTGGAATAGGTGCGATGTCGTGAGTGTATACAAAGACGGGCAATATCATGATAGATGGAGAAAAGATTGAAACTGCTAACAACTTCATATTCACTTGGGTCCATAAACAATACCCTTGATACTAGCAACCAGGAAATCAGGAGACATACTGCACTTGGAAAGTCTGCAGTCAGGGCAAACTCCAACTTATTCAGGAGCAAATATGCCATTTTAAGGACTCAGATGTGCCTGATTCAGCCCATGGCTTTCCAATCACTTGCTATGCATGAGAACTGGACAATGAATAAGGAAGACAGAAGAAATGATGTCTTTGAACTCCGCTCTTGGAAAAGAGTGACGAATATCCCATGGACTGCCAAAAGAGTAAACAAATACGTCTTGGAGAAAGAGCAACCAGTGGGATCCTTGGAGGCAAAGAGGGTAAAGCTTCATCTCACATCAGGCCTGTCTCTAGAAAAGACTATACCATGGAGAGGGGCATCATGCTTGGAAAGGTGGAGGGTTGGCTAAGGAGATGAAAACCCGCAGGTGGATTAACACAGTGACTGTTTCAATGGGCTTTAATAATGTCAGAAATAGCGAGGATGGCACAGAACAGTTGAGGATTGAGATCTGTTGTTCACAGCGTCACTGCGGGTCATGCTCGGCTCGACAGCACCTAACAATAACAGTGAGTGGATTGCTCAAAATAGCTTTCTTTTTTTTCTTTTTAATTTAATTTAATGAAAGTTTACAGAGACAGGGTTTCCAGTCATTCATTGTTGCACTTTTCTCCCTGCCTACCTCCATCCCAATTCACTTTTCTCCTTGATGAGTAAAAGAACAACTCTTTCATTGCTGTGCAATCCTTCCCTCCAAGTCCACGGCACTGTGCAGCCTTCATTCTGGACTCCTGTCATGACAATAATAACTAATCATATATCCCTTTTAAACCGTTCTCTCCCTCATCTGTTGCAGTGCAACATACATCATTCCTCCCCTTCTTCCCTCAACCCCAATGTAAGTCCTGTTTTACGATAGTGGCCCTATGCAATATCCATCCATTCATTTGTTGATGGGCCCTTGGGTTGTTTCCAGCTCTTTGGTATTGCAAACAAAACTGCAATAAACATAGGGGTGCATCTAAACCAAGGACTATAAACTTCATTAAAGAAAAGCTTCGAAGAACCCTAGAAGTCCTAATTCACAACATAAACAGTCTTCCAAGCATCCTGAAAAATCTACAACCAGGAGAGAATAAAATAGATGAACGGGACCTTCTAAGAATCAAATCCTTATGTACATCCAAAATCTTCTCCAACAGGGTAAAAAGGGAAGCCACAGATTGGGGGAAAAATTTTGGTAATGACATGTCAGATAAGAGACTTATGTCTATCTAGAATTTTTAAAGTTCTCAAGCACCACAACAAAATGGCATTCTTAGGTCATGTGTAGAGGGAACATGCCAATAGGATGTGTTAGCCTATTCACAAGGGGATTAGTCTGTCCACCAAGAAGGCTAGCTTCACCATCCCATCAGGGTTAAATTGAGCAGGTTCAGGGGCAAAAATCTGAGAAGTTGACGGCTAGCAAGGAAGCAGTAGGACAGAATCAGCATGCATCCTTCAGGGTCAGAGATTCATACACCAAAGAACTAGAGGTCTGGTGTGGGCCAGAGCTGACCTGGAAAAGCTGCCTTACAGAACCAGAGCCAGGGACATTCAGTCAAGCTTGCTGGAGGACTTGGAGATAGGTGAAGTGGGGTGGATGGTGCCTTGATTAGCAGGACTAAGAGAACTTTCTAACACTGGCCTGCAGCTGCTGGGCTGAAGCCTGAAGGGTCTGTGAGCACACTTCAAAGACTGTCTTGACTGAGAAATTGTACCATGTTGCCAACCTGAGTTTGTAACCTGGTAACTTTTCCAATAAACCTTGTAACCTTTAGTATGGCTCTCTGAGGTCTGTATAACAACTGAAATGGATTTTAGACACAATAGAGGAGTAGAATCGGTTTTGGAGTTAGTAGAAGTTAAGCAAGGGAGCATGGGAGTGGGGAAACACGCATGGTCTCAGGGGAGTTGTTCCTACGTTGTGGATACTCATAACGGGTGTTAGTTTTTGCTATGTGCCATCAAATTATAGCCAACTCATAGCTAACCCTCTAGTGATTTCTCAGAGGCTATAAATTCTGCAGGAGGAGATTGTTCATCTGTCTCCATGGGGCTACTGGCTGACTCAAACTACGTGACTGGGTTGGCAGCATGGCTTCTTAGCACTAGGCTACCAGAGCTCCATCTTGTGAAGCTAAGAGAGGTTAGACTGGGCCTTCTCAACACCACCTTTGTTCATTTTATAATAGGCAAATGCATAGAGACAGAAAGTATGGTAGTGGTTTTAGATGTTGAGAAGAGACAAGTATAGGGGAGGTAAATACAGGCTACACAGTTTCTTTTTGAGGTAATAAATATTTTCAAAATACATACACAGAGAGAATAGAGCATTCCAACTTTAAACTATGTTGTTGTTGTTATGTGCCATCAAGTCACCTGCAATTCATACTGAACCTATGTACAAGCAGCTCTAAAGCCTGCCCTGTCCTGAGCCAGTCTCACTGACTCTGACACACCTACTCCCATTGCCCCAGTTACTGTACCAATCCATCTCGTCCAGGGTCTTCCTCACCTGGGCTGTCCCTCCACCCTTCTGAGCATGATGTCCTTCAATCCTTCTCCAAGGACCAGTCCCTCCTGGCCATGTGCCCAAAGTATAGACACTTGTTTCTCCAGCGGTTGGCAATCTTCTCCTGTTAAGACTTACAGACTTGGAAACCCAATTGTGGGTTGTTATGAGTTGAAATTGATTCAAAGGCAGTGAATTTTGAAAGCCATAGAAACTCAGGCATATTCTTCTGAGATTTTACATAATTCACTACACCAACAAGGCGGGAAAACCCACAAAACTCTCAAAACACTCTGACAGTGAGTTGATTCTGCCTCATAGTGGGCCCCCTCAGGTTTCTGAGGTTGTCATTCTCAATGGAAGGAGTCAGCTCAGCTCTGTCCCTTAGAACTGCATGTGGATTCAAATCACGAGACTCACAGCCTTTGTCTAGCCACACAGCATGTTGCAGGGTAGACAAAGAGCTTCTAATGCCAATCAAAGCTGGTGGAGAGCGAATCAGCAAGTATATTCTAGAAGATGATGCATATCTTTAAAATTCAGTATTTTGCAAAATCATTTTTAAAAGAGGAACACTGGAAAATAGGAACAAATTGACAAATTAAAAAATTCTTTTTCTTGACATACTGATGCAAAGAACTATATATTAAGTATACTTTTCGAGCTAACTGTATTTTGCTCAATCCTAATATTAAAATTGCCATTTTAATGGATTCTTCTATGGAGCAAGATATACAGAGATTCAAGAACTGAGGGTCTGGATGTTCTTTCTAAATTGGTTAATTCAATTTAAGAGCAACAATGGTAAAATCTTTCTGCTGTGAACTTTAAAGTTCAGTCACTATACTAACACACTGCAGACATTCATCTATGAGAAGGTAGGGAGGTCATGACTTATTGGTTTAGCTCTCAGTTATAACATCGGTGATGGCTACTTGGTTACTCTACCAGAGAGTGAACTATCTCCTGAAATAGAGAAGGTCATTCCATTAAGGTGATATAAATAGTCAAATACTGGCTGATGAAATGTTTAAACCAAATAAGATTGTTCTTAGTTCTCAAATATATTCATTAGCTCAACTTATTATATACTTCTAGTTAGGTGCTGTTGAGTACAACACAGAAACAATGTAAACCCATAACCAAGATCTGAACCTTGTTCTAGCCTGTGCCATCCTCACACTTTGTGACGCATTAAAAGCCCATTGCTCTAATGATGAGTCTCCTTCTGATCCTAGTGCCACATCCCTCTTCATATACAGACTGAATAGATATGTAGAGAGAATACAACCCTGATGCACTCCCTTCCGAATTTTAAACCATGTAGTGTAGTGCTCCCTTGCTTTGTTTATCCAACAGCCTCCTGGTCTAGGTATAGGTTTCGCATGAGCACAGTTAAATGCTATGGGATTCCCATCTTTTCCATGTTAGCCGTAACTTGTTATGATCTACATAATCAAATGCCTTTGCATAGTCACTAAAGCACAATTAGACATTCTTCTGGTATTCTTTACTTTCAGCCAGGATCCATCTGACATCAGCAGTGATACAGAAAGCAGACAGTGGCCCTCGGGCCTGTCTTTCATTGTTTTTGTTCAGATATTTCTCTAGGTCATATAGCCCTGGTGTACAAGTTGCCGAACGGCGGTCACTTGTGGTTTCCGTGAGGCTGAACACCATGACACTGATGTGTCAAATGTGTTAATGGTCGGTTACCCATGGTGGACAGTGTTTGGTGGAGCTCCCTGATGAAAACAAGTTTAGAAGGAGGAGTGGCACCCAGTTCCGTAATAGCTTGCCTCCTGAAACCCTATGAACCTGAAGAGAGAATGAAAGACACCCAAGCGTTGAGGACTCTCCTTCACAGGATCGCTATGAGTCGCCTGTGACTCGACGCCACTTAACAACAACAACCCCAAGTGCCATGGCCTCCTCTAAACCCTGCTTGAACTTCTGGCCATTCCCTATCTATGTACTGTGTTAGTCATTTTTGCATGATTTTCAGATCTGCAGCAGTATTTTGCTTGCACATGGTATTAATGATACTGTTCAAAAGTTACGATCGATACTCTGTCAGATCACCTTTCTTGGGAATGGGAACAAACATGTTCCCATCACTACTTCCACTCCGTATAGCTTTGGAAAACATATTGATACATCCTTGCTTGCAGTGTGTACATCTCAAGGCATTCTCTGGTGATTCTGTAGAGAACCGCACTGCTCTCCCAAAGGAGCCCCCTGTCTGAGGGCTTGCATTCACCAGCATCTCAGAGAAAGCGGCACAGTCTCCTCCTCTGTGTCTCTGAAAACACACTCGAGGATTAGCTAAGAGTGAGTCTGACTCCATAGCAATGAGTTTGATATCTTTTTTTTTGTACCAATGATTTCCCAGAAGTGTGAATGATTTAATTTCCTAAAGCATTAAGCTGACTTCCTCTATTGTTAATAAAGGTAAGAAGCATTCAGGTACAGAAGTGGAAAAGTTGATAAAACAATTTCTTGGTTTGATCTTATCATTTTCCACTCTAGTAGCCCATGTTCCATGAGGAGTGTGCCACAGGATAGAAGAACAAGGGGCTGGATGATCCCAGGAGCCGTGAGACTGTGCAGACAGCAGAAAATTCCACACAGCAGAAACATTTTAAAAATCTATCTTTAACTTTAAGCGTTCCTGGATTTAAACTTTTCCTCAGCTGTTTGCAAGTTGCAGAACTTTCCTGACATACTTCATCTCTGAATTTAAGGACCCTCATCTAAGAAATAAGCTCAATGGTGTTTTCCTTACAGACTTTTACCAGAAACCAGGGAACAAAATGGATGTGTACACACTTCCCCCGCCCCCATATGTTTGGCACTCAGTAGATGCTTAGTAATTAAGTGCCAGATAGCTACTTTCTTTAAAGAATTGTTATTTTCCCTTATCCTTAAAAAACAGCTCTTTGGAGTTGGGTCTATATTGAGCCTTGTCATGAAAGAGAAACTGTTATTTAAAGCGATGTCGACTTGAATCTTACAGCCAGTCAACCTGCTTCTTGGGGTAACTCTCATTTATACCAGTAAGTCTTTGCAATCACTTGCTATGTGTCAGAGAGTTGAACAATGACTAGGGATGATAGAAGGAGAATTGATGCCTTTGAGCTGCGGTGCTGGAGAAGAGTATTGAATATACCATGGATTGCTAAGAAAATGAACAGGTTCGTCTTGGAGAGGGTGAAATCCAGGCTGCTCTTTGGAGGCAAAGATTTTGAAGCTTTGTCTGACACACTTTGGACATGTTGCAAGGAGGAACCAATTCTTGGAGAGGGACATCATGCTTGGGAGGGTGGAGGGACAGCACAGGAGAGGAAGACTCTCAATGAGATGGATTGACTCAGTGACTGGGGTAATGGGAGTATGTGTGTCAGGGACAGTGAGATTGGCACAGGACAGAGCATGGTTTAGGGCTGTTGTACATAGGGGCGTTATGTACATATTGTACAAATGAGTCGCAGGTGACTCGACGGCACATAACAACAACAACAACAAGGTTTCCATGAACATCCACACTTGCCCATCTAAAGGCAGGGGTTTTGAACCCACCAGCTGTTCCAAGGGAGAAAGATGAGCAATCTCCTCTCGTATGATTTAATGCCTCTGAAAACCCAAGGGAGTATCAGCCAGGTGTCAGTTCCAACTTGACAGTATAGCAATGACAATAATCCACCTCATGGAGGACCTTCCCTTCCTGCGCTGTCCCTCTACTCTACCAAGCATGATGTCCCTCTCCAAGGACCAGTCTCTCCTTACAACATGTCCAAAGTATGTCAGATGAATCCCCAGAATCCTTGCCTCCAAGGAGCAGCCTGGTTTAACCCTCTCTAGGATGAATCTGTTTGTTTTCTTGGCAGTCCATGGTACATTCAATACTCTTCTCCAGCACCACAGCTCAAAGGCATCAATTCACCTTCTATCCTTCTTAGTCATTATCCAACTCTCTGATGCATAACAAGTGATTGCAAAGACCATAGCCTGTATCAGACGTTCCTTAGTCTCCAAAGTAATACCATTGCTCTTCAGTATCCTGGAGAGGTCCCTACCAGCAGACTTTCCCATGGCATTACGTTTTTTGATTTCTTGGCTACTGATGCCAAGAGTGTTGACCGTGGAGCTAAGCAGACTAAAGTCAGTCTTTGATTTATTTCTCATAATAAAGTTATGGTCACAAGTAACTATGGTTAAGTCCCTGTAGCTATCTGGAGGTAGAACCAGGAATAAAACCCAATCTTTTTGCCTCACAGCCCCTAGCTGTCTTTCTCAATTCAATGTCAATTGACAGTCATTGCCCTCATATGACAGTATGAGATGACCTCTTTCAGGCAAGGTCCCCATTTCTTTTGTCTCTAAAGCATAGAGCATGCCCTATCTATGAGGTAGAACTGGCAGCCCCAGGTGCGGAGGCCCTGCTTATGATAAGTGACAGATCTGTAATTATCGCATTGCCCAGACATTGTAATCCTTCCTCCCAGGTATGAAAGCCCATTAATAACTCTCCAGGGATGGGAGGCGGCATCCCAGATGCAGGCCTGTCACATGATCTGCTGTCTGATATAGAGTTTCCATAATCAGCACTAACATGCCCTCAAATGTGTCACCGCACTCATTGTTTCTCAGCCTCTTACAATGTACAACTCGAAAGCAAACCCCCTTATCATTTAATAACACTTCACGAGGCTGGAAGCTAGAGAAAATAGAAACACTCCAAGAGGGAGGGGAGCACTGGTTGTATGTGGGAACCACTACTGTTCTTGCAAAACTGAGAATTCAGGCATAAACAGATGCCCTTTTAGCTCTGCGCTGGGACCCACAGACTTCTAGAGGGGTAGAGCAAAGGAGTCTGTGTCCTTGCTCAGCTGGATGCATTCTGAGTCATTGTCTTCCTTTGGAAAAGAAATGCGGCTTGATAGGTGACTCTGGGTTGGGCATCTGTCCTGGAATTTTGAACTGGTTTTATTATATGCTTACTCCAGAGCCTCAGTATAGACATTTGCAATGGGAAAGGAAATGTTTTTCTCTTTGTAGCACAAAGTTGTTTAAAAAAAAATGAAATGATGTGGAGAAAGTGCTTTTAAAATGTGGGGAGAAGATGCAATATAATGATAAAGATAATAGCTGTTTATGTTTAAAGGGTTCTGATGATGGAACCAAGGCAGTGGGTAAAAGGCTCTCTCTTCAGGTACTGTTAATTTCATCACCACCTTAACCCATGTGAGACCGTATCATTCTCACTCACACAGGTAAGCTAACAGGTCTACGGAAATGACTTCCCTACAGAGACACAGCCATCAAATGACAGAGGGGAAATCTGAACCCAAGGAATCTAGCTCCAGAGCCTGTTCTCTTGGGAGGTTAAAAAAAATATATCCAACATTACCTCCAGCACTTTGTATGTTAAACTGGAGAGTGAAGAGAGAGAGGAAGAAAGGTGGAGAAAGAAGCTGCAAAGAAAACTTAATAGTAGGGAATATCTCTGGTCATATCACCCTAAGGTGCCCTATCTACATAAGCCTGGGCTTGGCTAGTACTTGGATGAGAAAGTAGAGGCTCTGCACACAACCAATGGTTGACCATGAAGGCAGTCTCTGGAATCATCCTCCCTCTCAACAGGCAGTTCAGCTCCTACTTTGTCAGACTGCTAATGAAATGGCATTCGTGGTCTCTTCCGTGAGCTTTGCCAACTGAAAATTACAAGGTTTGCATTTGATCCATAGACTTCTCATGAACTGACTCTGGGCTCTGGATAACTGCATCTCTAGGCTGCCTGACTTTCATCTTTAAAGAAAGTGCTTGAGGGAAATATTCTCTAAGATGACATGTGGCATTCAACTGTTAATACTGGTATTTCCACTAGGAACTTCTGAGAATGACACTCTGTCATTGTGGTGATCCTGCCAAACTTACGATCTTCAAAGTAGAGTATCATCCCCCAAGAGATACCAAGATCTATGCCTTTAAGTTGTGGTGCTAGAGAAGAGTATTGAGGGTACCATGGACTGCTAGGAAAACAAACAGATTCATCCTGGAAAGAGTTAAACCGGG
>NW_006399787.1:4262686-4284336 GCF_000299155.1 Elephantulus edwardii
AAATATAATACTTTTAGACTATTCTCTCCCCCATAGACTTCAATGCCGTAAACATATTTCATCCAGTTTTTCTCATAACTTTTTTTTAAAGTGAGTGCATGAATGGGAGAAAGTATTACAATCTCTATTCATCTTAGTTTAACCTTTAAAATTTCTTCTGTTTCTGTATATTTGTAATATTGATAATATATTTACATTCAGTGCATATTTTCCTAATATGTACAGACAAAAAGTATTAGGAGATTTGGATCTAGATAGCCAAGCTGAGTCTTGTGGTAGTTCTAAGAGCCGTACTGATCACACCATATCAATATGTGAACTAACACATAAAATAGTTGCTGTTGTTATTAGGTGCCTTTAAGCTGAATACAACCCATAGCTGCCGTATGCACAATAGACGTGAACGCTGTCCTGAGGATCTTCCTCTCTTTCACTGACCCTCCACCTTTCCAAGCATGATGTCCCTCTCCAAGGAAAAGCCTCCCCTAACAACATGCCCAAAATATGTGAGATGAAGCTTTATCATTTCTGCTTCTGATGAACACTCTGGCTGCACTTTCGCCAAGACATATCTGTTTGTTCTTTTGACAGTCCTTGGGATATTCAGTACTCTTCTCCAACACCACGGCTCAATGGCATCAATTCTCCTTTGGTCATCCTTATTCACTGTCTAGCTCTCAGATGTATAACAAGTGATTAGAAAGACCATAACCTGAATCAGATGCATCTTAGTCCTCAAACTAGCATCATCGTTTCTCAATAATTTAGATAAGTCGCTGACTTCAGACTTTTCCAATGTAAGACTGTTGGTACCAAGGATGTTGTTGTGGATCTGAGTAAGATGAAATCATTGATTCACAACTTCAATATTTCTCCATCTATCATGATGTTGCCAGCTTGTCCAGTGGTAAGAATTTTTGTTTTCTTGATGTTGAGATGGAATCTATACATTTTTTTTTCTCATGTTGACATGCAAAGAAAATAGTAGTATGACTCAATTTGCAATTTAGGGTTTTTTCCCTCCTAAAATTAAATACTTAATACCATTTCTCTATTTTAAAGTGCACAAGCAGAAATAAGAAGAATTACTGTGCGTTCAAGAGCTTGTATATTATAGAAAAAATTCCTATAACCTATTCATATTTGAAGCCCATTTTTTAAATAGACTACGCTACTTTAAATGGAAAATTCAATTATTTGATAGAGGGAAAATGTCTCAGGAAATCCATTACTTTCCCTTCTGCTTTCCCAGGATTATTCTAACAGGATGTTAAAATATACAGAAAACATGTTGACAGTGTCCTGTCAGCTTTCTCTACTGATTTGTCTGCTTTACTTCATCACAAAATAAGTTAAGTTCAATTTTGAGGTAATCCTCCCTCTTGATTTTCCTCTTTGAGATCAGATACTCACAGTAATACCGGGGATATATTGTGCTATTCTGACCTCTCTAGTTTAAGAACAATATTGAAATATCACAGCAGCTGCCAAGTTAGATAGATATATATACATACATATGTATATATATATATATATATATATATATATAAGCTAGAAGATAAAAAACATATGAGGAAAGATGGTGGGAGCTAAATTTATAAAGTCTGGCAAAGCAATGACTCCAGGGGACTTGATCACAGCCTATAAATACCTTCAAGGTAACAATGTAATTGAAGGGAAAGAATTATTCATAGTCTAAGAAGATGACATGACTTGCAGCAATGGCCTGAAGCGATGTAAGAAAAGTTTAGGTAAAATTGTCAGGAGAGGGGAGAAGAAGAAATTCTTTACTATCTGAGGAATAGAACAAAGCAACTCCCAGAGGAAACATTTGAAGCATTCTGAGATAGATAGTGCAAAGCTCCTGAGTAAAAATACAAATTAGCAAATGTCTCCCTCAATAATGTATCACCTTTTGCTCTTATCAGAATCTAGAGCTCTTTCATGCACCCCTGAGAGACAGCAGAGCAGAATAATCTGGTTTGTTTTGTGTCCTCTAATTTAAGAGAAATTGTTAATGATACTTACATACCAATATAGAAAACTTATTATTAAAATGTAGGAAAAAAATCCATGTTTTTTATGCATATTCATTTTAAGACTGAGAACCAGCGTTTTGCAGGGAGCTCTGGTGACCTAGTGCTAAGAAATTGCGCTGCCAATAAAAAAGCATGTGGTCAGACGAGCAGCAGCTCAGAGGGAGAAATGTGGGCAATCTCTCCTGTTTCAGACTCTGAAAACCTGCTGGAGGGTCAGCTACAAGCCAGTTATGATTCCACGACGCATAACAATCACCACAATATTTTTTAAAATGATAAAGTGCAAATTTAGAAATTATCCCCCTGTATTTCTTAATGGAGCAAAAGACAAACCTGTGTTAAAACAATTATAGTATGTTATGCTATGCAACATATTTTATATATAAAATATCAGAATATGGAAGCTCCAGCAGGTTTTCAGAGTCTGAAACAGCAGCACAATTTTTACTCAGGAGCTTTGCACTATCTATCTCAGAATGCTTCAAATGTTTCCTCTGGGAGTTGCCTTTTATTTGGAACCAACTGATAGCGGACCTTCCTTTGGTTTCTCAGGCTGTAAATCACATGGGAAGAGATTGTCCATCTTTCTCCAAGGGAGCTTCTGGTCAATTAGAAATATCAGGGAGGTTCATATTTTTAGTTAGCACTTGCAACTCCCTGTGGACTATGCCACCAGATTGTTTTACCATCAGTGTAATAATAGGAAAGGCCAACTTCTAAATTATTTTGAAACTAATTGACATACTTTGGACATGTTGTAAGGAGAGACAGGTCCTTGGAGAGGCACATCATGCTTGGTAGGGTGGAGGGACAGTGGAGGAGGGGAAGACCCTCTATGAGGTGGATTGATTCAGTGACTGGGGTAATCGGGATGGGTGTGTCAGAGGCAGTGCAATTGGCACAGGATAGAATAGGATTTAGGGCCGTTGTACATAGGGTCGCTATGAGTCGCAAACAACTAAATGGCACATAACAACAACAACAACAAAATTGACTTCTAGGTCAATTTCAATTCATGTTGGCCATCTGGGTTTCAGAGTAGAACTGGCTCCATAAAGCTTTAACTGGCTGTGGTCTTTTGAAAGCAGTTGACCAGGTCTTTCTTTCGCCACCCTTTCGAATAATCTGTGAGCACTTAACTGTATGCTCCTTATTAAGAGCTGACCAGTGCTAAATAGGAATAGGTGCTGTCAAACGTGCCAATCTTTAAAGATAGTTTGGGAATTTCAACTCATATAGATAATAAAAGAACTTTGCAATGTGTCTATGGACTGTAAAACCCCAAGAGAATATTAGCTGATGTCCTTCTCTGAAACCCATTGCACTGGCAAGACAGAAGACAAGAGACAGCATGTAGAGTGAAATCTCTCAGTCAGGAAAAGACAAATACTGCAGGAGACCACTGCTGTAATTATAAGCTGGGCATGGGGTATAGCAAGACAGCTAGAAAAAAAGAATTGCTAGAAAATGAACCCTACCCTGGAAGAGGTAAAGGCAAGGACTATAAGGAATGGATGATTAGATACTGTGTGTTTGACAACCTAAAACGAGACATGCAGTACAAAGTGAATTGGGGGAGAGGAAAAATGTGCATCAATAAATGGGTAAAAATCCATCCTTTCTGTAAATGTTTACTAAAATTACTATATATATTATTTAGTGTATATATATATAGTGAGAGAATGTAGCCTAAACTCAGGAAGCAGTAAAACCAGGAATTGGCTCATTGGAATCAAGTGGAAGAACTAAGCTTATTTGTGCAATACTGCCAAATATAGGCGAGAAAAGAAAGACACGCTTTCATCTTGCTTTGTTCGGTCCACTTAAGGTAGGAGGAACCAATATGCTGCACAATTGGAAGAACTCAATTTTCGATTTCTCCATGTGGCTATTCTGCACAAACTCGGACATTTAAGTGGGACTCTGTGGCTCTGAGTCAAACTTAGGGACACTTAGCTGGTCTGGCCTTACCGGCGGGGATCAGGAAGAACACAGAGTCATTCTAGGGACTGCTCTAAACACAGAACAAAACACTAACAAACAAACCAACACCATCAGATTACAAACCATGAATTCCTTGACACCACAGTGACTTAATTTGGGCTTGTTTCTAGAAGGTGTTATATGAAAAATCAGGCTATGTTCTCAAATTCTAACAATTCTATTTCCAAATGTATAATAAGATGGCTCTGGTGGATATCAGTGGAGCTGTAATTGACAGAAAAAAAATACTGTGATTCTGTTTAGACTTAAAAAAAAAAACACAACAAAAAACCACCACTCATGTTTTATGATTTCTCCCCCTACTGTGTGAATCAAATGTTCTGTTTCAATCCTGTGGTCCTGGCCACAGCAGCATGGAGATGCCACAGTGAATGCCAAGCTTTCTGACCTGTATACAGAAGTTCCAACCATACATGACTGTACAACCAAGGCTCCCTGTTTTCCAGGATCAGTTGATCTCTAGAGTAGAGACACAAGAGGTCAGACAACAAATCTAGAGAAGAAGTTTGTTCTTCTTGCTGGGGTTGGAGTTTACACAACATGAGAACTCTTTTGTAACATTTTCTGTTTACATCAATCGCTCATTTTAAACAACAACGAAAAAAGCAGCTTACAGAGACACAGGGAAAACATTTCTGTTAGGCCCTTCTCATGTCTACCATGTAAAATGGGTGGGCTCTGTGTTTGCTCCTCTCTTCATGAAAAATTAATAGTAAAATATTATGAGAGAGGGAGAGAGAGTGCTGAGTTTCTAGTTCCAGAAGAAAGTCTGTTATGATGCAGCTGACACTGAATTTTAGATGAGGCTCAACCAACTACTCTTTGGAGGGCCATCGTAAAATAATATTCTTTGAGTTATCTTAAAGACTTAGCTGAAACAAAGGACAAAGGTTTTTCAGGAATGAAAAGAAGACTTGCAGTTCCACCCCACTCCCCGAGTTAACTTACTGTGTCTGCATTTCAGTCCAATATTTGCATGTGTTTAACACACACACACAGCTTGACTGGAGGAAGCACACACTCTGCTTTGTACTGTTTGGGTGTGACTCAAAGGGAAACATGTATTTCCATTCTGTTTCTAGTAACACTCATCTAAGTAAAGGGAAAAGCCTAATCTGTACTTAGACTGTTGCCACAGGCAGTGAGTTTGTAACTGGCTGGGAGGTGGGCGTGTTCATAGTCACTGGGTCAACGCAGGGACCAGTGAGTCTAGGCGTGCATGGACAGTAGACTGGAAAGGGTGCCGTCTACTCCTTCAGGAGAGCTGGGTTTTCATTTGGTCAATTTTGAGATTTGTCTTTTTCCTCATTCATTGCTGTTTTGAAGCCTCTAGTAATTTGCTGTCAGCAAAATTTAGATAGATGTTCAGAGGAGACTGCACAACTGTGAAATGAAACACTGGAACTAGCCACTGTCATTTCAGAGGAAAAAGAGCAGAAGTGGAAGCTAAAGATGTACTAGACTGTTTCATTTTGGTGATAATGTTTCTTAGGACTGGTCTTTACGGTGTAGCAATAGAGCAAGAGAGGTTCTTGTTGGCGTTTGTGAAATAGAGATGTATACTTAGATAGAACCTCAGAGCCAGTGGGGGCTCCTACAGCCTGTTAGCTGTGTTGATGTTGTTAGGTGCTACTGAGTCAATTTAAGACTCATAGTGACCCTATGAACAACAGATCTGAACCCTGCCCTGTTTGGCGCCATCCTCACCACCCCGACACCTTGAGCCCATGACTGCAGTGATTGTGTCAATCCATCTAATTGAGGATTGTTCTCTCTTTCACTGACCCTCTGCCTTTCGAACAATGATGTTCCCCAAACAAGGTGAAACAAAGCTTCCCCGTCCTTGCCTCTAATGAGCACTCTGGTTGCACTCTCACGAAAACATACCTGTTAAGTAGTTACCTCCGTTAACTTGCATGATATTAGCTTTTCACAAAAACCTCTGTAGAACTCAGAGCCTTACTGGCGGTTCTCACGAAGGTCCCCTCCACCAGAGTTTGTCAAATACTTTGTATCTGCAGCTCTGGGGAGTTTATTTGCCATTTACAAACCGAAAAAATCCAAGTTCACTTCTCTTCTGAATTCCCTCTCATCGGGGACTACCCATCAGGTATCCAAGGATGAAAATCTTAACATGAGGAAGCTGCCTATCTTTCATCACAGGAACGAAAGGTAGTTTTAAAATGCTGACCTACCACCTTTTGGGGCAGCAGTCCAGCATCTAAGGCAGTAGGCTATCAGGGTTACCTACTCAGCACATGAGAAAAATAACTGCAAATGAAACCCCTCAAATCCCCTCAAAACTCAAACTCATTGGCTTTGAGCCTGAACAGACTCATAGCTGATCCTCTATGTATATGGAAAATGTCTAAGGCTACAAAACACGTGAAAGGAGATTGCCTGTCTTTCTTAGAAAGAGCCACTGATGGATCCGAACCCTGGAGAGGCCTTGGGTTAGCAATGCAGCTCTCTGCAGACCACACCACTAGAGTTCTTTAATCTCTGTCGTTGTATGCAGTCAAGTCAGAAATCAACCCATGGCTGACCCTCCTCTGGGTTTTTAGAGAAGCTTCTGGATTCGAACTGTGTTTGGGATTGCAGTGCAGCTTCTTACCAGTAGGTCACATGAGTTTAATGAAGAATATATTCCTCCCACCTGCCTTTTACCTGATGCTAATTGTATCACATTACACTCATTATATTCCCCTGTATCCAACAGAACCCAAAGGCATTTATCTGCCTCTTTTAAAGTAGTTGTACCTTGTGGACAGATAGATGGTCAAGGAGACCCTCCTGGATTATGCATTTGCATTGTTCTGGAAAACTATGCCGTTTGCATGGCACGCCAGACTCATTTCCTCTCTCAGGCTTTCGTATCAAATTTAAGCTTTGCTGTTTCCTGATGCAATAAAACGTGCTCCAGAGTTGCTGATCTAAGTGGCAACATGAAAGCCTGCTAACCTTCGACATTAGGCATCACATCAGAGGCAAATTCAACAGAATCTGGTCCCACTCCAATAAATGTGATTTCTAGTGTGAAAGTCCGCACCTTGAGCTTTTACCACACTCTGCCAGGAGACGTTAGAAGCTAACAAACCAAGAGATGACAGGTCAGGCTGCTGTGAAGACTCGTCTGGGTTCAAATTAGAAATACAGAAAATTAAATTCTAACTACAGAGATACTAAATTTATTTTTGTTTCATTAGAACCCCCTTGGAGTTTTCAGTTCAGCTGGTTTAAGGGGTAAGCTCTCAACCACTAAAGAAAAGGTCAGCGGTTCAAATCTACCAGTTTTCTTGGGGACAACAGTGTGGCAGTCTGTTTCCACAAAGATGACAACCTTGAATTGCCCTCTCGGGCAGTTCTACTCTGTCCTATGTTGTTGTTGTGTGCTGTGGAGTTGGAACTGACCTACAGCTGATGCTCCAGTGGGTTTTCAGATGCAGTAAATGGCCTGGGAGGAGCAGGGTCATTCATATAATAGTAGGTCAAGTATTTAGGGCTACAAAGAAATTGTATATGAAGACTTGTATTAGGGCGTTTATCATACACTAAAAGACGAAAACATTTTACCCAATAAAGTCTGCTCTGATACAAGACATCTGAAAGTGTCTTTGTTGACATTTGGGAGTAAAAGCTGCTTCAGAATCTGAAAACGTTTTACCCGATAAACTCTGCTCTGATACAAGACATCTGAAAGTGTCTTTGTTGAAATTTGGGAGTAAAAGCTGCTTCAGAATCCTTCCATCTACTACACGGTATCTAAAGGCACAGATTATCTCCAAGTAAAGCTTCTCACTTTGCAGAAAGTGATTAAGGGTTAACTGGGTGCCTCAGAGTAATTGAGATAAAACCAAACAAAATAAAAGCAAGCACTGGGAAGCAAGACAATATAACACAAAATAAAAAGTTTTTTTTTGAGTCACAAGAGAAAGTTACTTAGTTCTTATAGCATACCCTGATATAGTAATTTATACTTATTACCGGTCTTTTTTTAACATCATTAACTGTAGATTTTAAAAGTTCCATGGCTTCTGGTTAAGCTCATTATATCTCCCTTCCATACTGAATAGGCAATTATCTACTTTCTGTATATCCATCCATCCATCCATCCATCCATCCATCCATCCATCCATCCATCCATCCATAGCTCTGGTGTCTTAGTTTGTCAAGAGTTCTGCTAATAATCCCAAAGCCACACCTCTCTGGGGGTTTAAATCCCCCAGCTGCTGTATGGGAGAAAGGTGAACAATCTCCTTCTAAGTGAATTAAAGCCCCAGAACCCAATGACGTGCTAGCTATGTGTTTATTCTAACTTGATGGCAATGAGTGAGTCTCTTATACTGGAATCAAAGACTTCACTATGTGAATCTTCTTTCTTTCTCCTTCTTAACACCTTAATAAGTGGTTACTTATCCACCTGAGCCTTAATTCTGTACTCTCTAAAACAGAGGTAATGTCACCAACTTCAAAGTTGATACACACAAAGTACCTAGTACTCTCTGGACAATAAAGAAAAGAGTGCATGCAGAAGGAATTACCAAATGTTTTACATGTCAGAAGTAATCACTGAGTTATGAATGAATGTTTATTGAACCATAATGAACATCAGGTGAGAATGTGGTTCTGAAGCTCACAGAACATCTACGTTATTTCCAAAGAGTTTGGAATGTAAATACTGTGGATTGCACTGAATTCTGGTTGATTTTATGACCGTTAGTAACAGTTATAGCTATTCAAGGTGAGATAATGATAAAGGTAATTAGACTCCATACCTCACTGCACAACCAGAGCAGTAAGGAAGAACAGAGGTAAGACCACCTAATTCTAGGCATTTCTAGAAGGTCATGAGGCCCAAGGCAGGGGCTTCATTCTCCATGGATCAGTATCGTGACCCTAGACCCTTCCCCAAAGTGAGACTTCAAAAGTGGGAGTACAAAATCTGAGGGATGTGTACCAATTAAGAACATCACGGGGAGGGCACAACCATTTCTAGGATTTAGCAGCTTCATCACCCACATTTTGGCTCTAATCTGTTACCGGACTTCTAATACTTTTATTGAAAACTACATGCAATATTATTCAAAATGGTTGACTCTGGAGAACATTATGCTGAGTGAAATATCCCAGTCACAAAAGGACAAATATTACATGATGCCACTGTTGTAGAATGGGGTTGGGGAGAGACTGAGTAAGATGGGTTCAATAATGTATACTGCACTGAAACAGAGGAGGGAGAAAACTGTTTAAAAGAGATATATAACTAGGTATTTCTGTCATCACAGGAGACTAGAGCGAGGGCTACATGGTGGAGGGGACCTGGGGGAAGGTTTGTAAAACAATGAAAGAATCTTTTCTTTTACTTTTCCACAATTTTTGACTCATGTACTTATAACTTGTTAGTCAAATTTGTGTCTTCTAGGTTGCAACACCCCCATGATACATCTTCAAGGATATGAACATGTACGGCCAAGCACAATCAATAAGAGTGCATCTAAATTCCAAAATCAATCTCCATAATAGTCTATGTGTTTCCTACTGCCAAAGGGGCCCTTTAGAGTAGTGAGAGAAGATCTTCACCCTGAAACCCACAGCGTCCCTTTTCAGCAGGAAGTAGCTAAAAGAATACGCCATCCCCTTTTCCTTATGACTCAGGGTGAAGTCTCTCTCAGGGAGGAGTGATAGGGAATGGCAAAGGATACACTGACAAAGAAGATTAATCAGAACTGGCTTTGACAAGCACTGTGGCATTTGGACAAGAACAAACTGGGAGGAGGGTAGAGAGAATAGTGCAACAATGAATGAATGGAAACCCAAAATCTCTGTAAATGTTTATGAAAATTAATAAAATATAATTATAGAAAAAAAAAAAGAAAACTACAGCCTTTTAGCATCTTTTGGGTCCTCATTCCCATCCTTCAAGCACAATTTCTCAGGTGCTGATAGCTTGACCTGATATCAAGCATACCAATTTTATTATGCAAAATGTTATGTTTCCTTTTATAGATGGTTTTTAATGGTAAGAGGACACATTTTTGTGAATTCTCTTATTTGATACTCATCACTATACCGTGAGCTTGGCAGAACAATATCAGAATAGCCTCTGGTGAGCTAACAGCTTGTTGATGGTAGAACTGGAACCTAAGTCTTCTGGCCCTGAGTCAATCGTACCTATGACAACTGCCACAGCAAGCAACCCCAAATGATTGGTCATGGAACAGAAATTATGAAGCTCTGGTAGCCTAGCAGAAAGGAGCTGTACTGCCATCACAAAGGCACGTGGTTCGAATCCACCAGCTCTTCTGCAGGAGAAAGATGAACAATGTCCTCCATGCAGTTTACTTCCTCTGAAAATCCACTGGAGGGTCACCCTGAATCAGCTCCAACTCAATGATTCATAACAACAACATGTACATTCAAAATACTAATAAATATGAAGAACACAGAGATCAGGTGAATGCGATCATAACTAAAAGGAGAAAATAGTGGTAAAAAACACTGCTTGTGTATGAAAACCTTTCTCAATATTTTTAATTTCTGTGGTATTTCGGTCTTTAGATTTTTCTCAATGTCTCCAGTCTTTCTTTTTAACCTTTCCCCCCAGCATCTTGTAAATGTATTCATGTACTTAGAAGTCACCACTTATCTTGCCTGTCTACCTACTTCATCAGTGGAGATCTTTTCAATCTTGAAAGCTGCTATTGTCACCCTCCACTAAGAGTTATCTCATCTTTACCTAGAGGTCTCAACAGGCTGTGTGTCTGGAATGCTTCACATTTTCATCACCAAAATCCAACTTTTGTCGTACTCTAAAACCAGATTTGATGACTCCTGTTTTGTGGTGGTTTTGTAACTGAAACCATAGCCTTCAGTCTAGAAGTTGCTCACTTCTCTCCTTTTCCATCCAATCAACTGGCAATACCTATTGATTCTATGTCTGAAAGGTCTTTATTCCATCCTCTTTATCTTCTAGGCTCATTATCAAAAGATAGTCTTGAAATGTCCTGGATCACGCTAGCAATAGACTGTTATCCATTTCCCTTGTAGCACTTGAAAATAATTCTTTTTAGAGAGACAAGATAAAATTAAACTTTAGGCATGTCATCTGCTTTAAAAATTTAATGTTTACTGATTACTTCCACAATAAAATTTAAATACATCAGTATAGCATTTAAACTATCTACACTTTAGTATCTCCAAATTATTGAGGAATGATGATGTCAGTTTGAGGACTAAGGTGCATCTGATCCAGGCCTTGGTCTTTCTGATCACTTCCAATGCATCTAAGAGCTAGGCAATGAATAAGAATGGCGGAAGAATTGAAGTCTTTGAGTTGTGGTGTTGGAGAATAGCACTGAACATCCCATGGATGACCAAAAGAACAAACAAATACGCCTTTGAGAGGGTGCAGCCAGAGTGTTCTTTGGAAGCAAAGATGATGAAGTTTTTCCCTACATACTTCAGGCTTGTTACTAGGAGGGGTTATTCCTTGAAAAAAAGGCATCATGCTTGGAAAGGTAGAGGGTTGGTGAAGGACAGGAAGACCCTTGACCAGGTAGACTGACATGGTGACTACTAGAATGGGCTCTGATATGTCAGGAAGTATGCAGATGGTGCAGAATAGAATGGGATTCAGATCTATTGTGCATGGGGTCATTGTAGGTTGTACTCAACAGTACCTAACAATAACAGCAATAATACAGCCTTAAATTACTTAGGGGAAAGAGAAAAAATATATAACAGTTACTATTAATCATCTACTGTGCATGAATTATATTTTGAACTGTTTTACAGATGTTATTCCAAATTTTCACACAGATTTGTAGAATGATACCATTATTGTTGTTGTTATGTGCCCTCGAGTCACCTGTGACTCCTAGCAATCCTACGCATAATAGCTCTGAATAATTTATCTAAGACTATAGAGGTAGTTGGAGGCAGAATCAGAAACTGAATAATAGACTGACTCCAAGTAGTTCTATCGGTTTTGATATTTCACACACGATAACTTTTCCTTTATGTATTTCTTCTGGCCAAATGGAACTTTTCACTAATTTTGTAGTGAAATCCATATCTCTCTTTCTTTTGTGAAGATACTTTTTCTGCTGGGGTTTTCATCGGGCATGTTCCTTCTCTAGTTCTACCAGACACAACTGGTCAGTAACTCAGACACTAGTTTACTACACTCTAACTTCCAGTAGAGCCTCCGTCTATATACATCTCTTCAAAGTCTACAATAGTCTGCCCTTCCTTGGTAGATACATGGTTTTTCTATAAAACAGAATTGTATGCCCAACTTTTATTTCTCTCCTATGTGTTAAGCTTCCTCGCATCTTCAACAATGCCAAATAAATTACTGTTCCATAAATATGTATTGAATTGAAATAATCACCACTCCACATTGTACTGAGACTTTCATTAGGAGCGCACTAGTAATTAAGAGTCAGAACTGAATCAGAATGCCAGCTCAGCCATTTAGCAGCAGCGTTATCTTGGGAAAATTCCTTAACCTCATTAAACATTAGCTGCCTCATTTATAAAGTGAGAATATTAATTGTGACTATCTCATTGATGTTGTGAGCTTTGTAAAAACAGTATCAACAAGTGCCTAGTGCCAGCTACTTTCTCCATCAATATTGGGGGTAACAGTCACGGCTGTGGTGATATTGGTAATGGTTATTATGGTTGTTGTATGCCATTGAGTAAAAACTGACTCAGAGCTGATGTTCTAGTGAGTTTTCAGAGGCAATATATTGCACAGGAAGAGATTTCCCATCTTTATTTCATGGAGTAGCTTGTGGATTCAAATTGCATCCCTTTGAGTTGGCATCATAGCTTCTTACCACTAGGCAATCAGAACTCCTTATTGTTACTGGTACTAATGTAAATGGTTTCTAAAGGATACAGTCCTAGATAAATCTCATTAATCTACCAGCCATTTTTTTATAAGATGGAGTAGAAAACAAAAACAAAAAACCAAACAAACATGAAACTCCAAATGTTTAAGCAAGGATAGAATATAAGACTTAACTGGCAATCATTTTTAGTAATCCTGAGTATGAACTGACTTCAAGATGAATGAAGGTTAGCTTGGTTAAATCAACAACATTTATCTAAGTGCCTTTAAGTGATTCCCGGCACCAAAGGTGTCATTTCAGCCTGGAAAATGACAGGCCTGCCTGTCACTGCAACCTTTGAGGCTAACACAGTTGTACAGGCCCTGCTGCCATCTCTCAGTGAAACACTAACAAGTTGAAACAGCAGCCGCGCCAGTGCCAGGATCTAAGCACACGGTTCTGTGGGGTGGATGGCTAATGAATTCCCCCATCAATATGTCGTGCATCTATGCCTTCTGCATGCAGCCAGGGATCTAAAATCCATCATCTATAGCTTCAGGGAGCCAATGAGTTATTTCTTGCCCTGTTGCACTGAACAATACTCCAAGAGGAATGACTGACTGGTAACAGTGTAAGCAGTGGGTCAATGAGATAATTCATCCAACCCACACCACTAAGGTAGGCATGCCATTAAGCCATACACGTCCCAGCACTCACTTGATGGTATCTGGAGTCACCTTTACTGACTGCACTGCAGAGTCATGTGCTCTGTAAGACTATCTGGATGGCTGCAGTAATCTAAGATCTATGTGGTTTCCTTTCAATCAGTAGCATCCTGACTCCTTGTGGTTGTTCTGTGTCGTTGAGTCAGAACTGACCCATAGCTGACCCACCAGCAGGTTTTCAGACACAGGAAATCATGTGGAAGAGATTGCCCATCCTTCCCTCGTCGAATTCTGATGACTGCAGTAATCTAGGATCTATGTGGTTGGCTTTCAATTAGTAGCATCCTGACTCCTTCGAATTTTAAATAACTTAATTTAAATACACAGAGGTATGATTAAACATCATTAATAGTTTAGGGAAATATACTGTTTCCTCTGAATGTGCTTCAAAAAAGCACAGTCACCAGCGAGACGTTTATAAGTACTAACATTATTCAAAGCTATCTATTATTAAAAGATCACTGCCTGTTGATGCCTTTGAATTGTGGTGTTGGCGAAGAATATGAATACACCATGGACTGCCAAGAGAACAAACCTATTTGTCTAGGAAGAAATGCTTCCAGAGTGCTCCTTAGAATCTAGGAAGATGAGACTTTATTTCATGTACTCTGGGTATGTTATCAGGAGCAACAATCCTTGGAAAAGACCATCATGCTTGGAAAACTGGTGGGCCAACAAAAGAAGTCATTCCATGAGATGAATTGACACAGTTACTATTACATCAATGTTCTAGAGTACAGTGGAGATTCTAAGGATGGAATCGGGGTTTTGATATGATGCACACAATATTGTTATACATAGGAATCAACTCAATGGCACCTAAAGCCAAAATATACCAAGAGAGAATCCTGGTTGGGGAGTGAACAAAATGTGCCAGGTTACTAACTGAAAGGTTGGTGATTTGAATCCACCAGTTGTTCTGCTAAGGGAGTAATAAAAAAAGAATAATATTCTCTTACAAAGTTTTACAGCGTTTGAATAAAAGGTCTTTCTGAGTTAGAATCCATGTGCTGGCAGGGAATTAGTTCTAGGTTTGCCAGAAGTACTTGGGAGGTGCCAAGTATCACACTCTGTACTACGGCTGAAAGGTGGTTCACAGCCATGCTGAGATGCCTTGGAATAAAGGCCTGGAGATTTTCTTTTAAAGTGTCACTACCACAAATACCCTCCAGGACACCACTCATTTTGCAGTGCCTGTGAGGAGTACTGTAAGTCAGGATCTACTTGACAGCATTTGATTTGATTTAGTTGATGGGCATAGACTAAGAGGTGTGAAAGGGTGTTGTATACATTGTTTCATAATCTCTGTTATTGTCATGTGTCATCAAGTTGACTATGACCCACAGCAATCATGTGAATGACAGATCTGAACCTTGCCCTATCTTGTGCCATCATCACAATCTCCAATGTGCTCAAATCCATTGCTACAGTCACTGTGTCAATTCATGATGCTGAATGAATGAATGACTTCCTCTCTTTCATTGGTCTTCTACCATTCTGGAACAGCAGGCATCTTTTTCTAGGGACTGACTCCTTCTGAAACACGCTCTACATGACATGAAGCATCACCATTCTTGCCTTTAAGAAGTACCTGGTTCTTCTTCCTCCAAGACAGACTTGTATGTTCTTCTGGAAGTAGTTGGTTATATTCAGTACTCAAAATTTTTTAACACTGAAATTTAATGGCATTGATTCTTCTTCGGTCTTCCTTATTCATTGATCCAGCTTTCAGGTGCACAGGAAGTAGTTGAAAATAATCATGGCTTGAATCGGGTACACCTTCATCTTTGAGCTGATATCACTGCTTTTTAGCATTTAGGAAAGCTATAATGTCTATTTTAATGCACAGAAAAGCAAACTTTTTGTCTTATACAAATGGATATTATCTGTCAAGTCTGTTCAAGCCTGGTTTCTTCATGGTATCCCCAAAATTTAGCACTCTATTTGGCACATAATAATTTATGTAAAATGACTGATATTCATGAGATAAATTCTCTCCAATTTTTTTCTAAAGTCATACTATGAATGCATTGAGGATTCTAAAATAAGACAGTCATCATTTAACAATCTAAGGATCACGGGTGTGAGTGATAAATGATAATGCCCATTTGGCCTTTCCTGCTTATAATTGCCTACCAGCCATAAAAGGTTTTCTACACACTTTGTCAACTTGATTTTTATGACTGCATTATTGTAAATTTTATCTGCATGTTAAAATTTATAATCATTTCCCCGTTCATAACTCAGAAAATCAACATATGTGAAATGCTTTATTTGCAGATGTGGATTTATATTTCCAATTTCCTTAGTGGTTAAGGTGCTCAATTTTTGAAGGTTGGAGGTTAGAGGACACTCGGAGGTGCTTCAGAAGACAGACACATCATCTACTTCTGAGCAATCAGCCACTAAAACTCTGGGAAGCACAGTCCTACATAGACACCCACAGGGCCACCATGACTCAGAACTGACTCCATGATAAAATGGGAATTCTGGTTTTTACCAGCTTCTCTTAGGGACAGGATGGATTATCTTTGTGGTTAACATTCCCGGTCTTGGAAACCCTAAGGAGCCTCACTAGGAGTTGGAATTGACTTGATAGCAGTGAGGTTTATTTGAACTTTTTATCCCCACATAATCTAATAGTGCCCACATTAGGAATGTGAGTGCCTGAACTGCCCAAGTATAGGGTCAAACCCTTACATTCACTGGGTGACCATGAAGAGTAGTGCCAAATAATTTTATCACCCTGATGGCCAAGTGGTAAGGAGCTGTGCTGCCAACATAAAGCTGTAGGGTTTGAATCCCCCAACTTCTCTGGAGGAGAAATATGGGTGATCTCTTCCCCTGGGATTAACTGCCTCTAAAAACCTACAGGAGGGTCAGCTATGAGTTGGTTCTAACTCTATGGTTGTTGTTACTGTTGTTACGTGTCATCAAGTCACTTGCGACTCATAGCGACCCAACTCTATGGTACGTAACAAAGATCTAGAAAAGTCTCACCCTCCTACTTCTTCTCTCTCTCTTCCTTTCCTTTCTCTGATCCTAATAAAGAGACACACTTTCTTTTTTTAACATAAAACTAAAGAGGGACCCTCAGAGCACAGTGCTCTGTGCTTGTGCTGTTGACTAAAACACCTTTTGGAACATTTTAATAAAGAGGATAATTGTACAACATGATGAACATAATGCTGCCAACAAATCATAAATGTTAAAAAAACATCAAAATGTGAATACTTTGTAATAGATATAAAGCAAATAAACAAACAACAAAAACTTACTGTTACTGATTTGTCACTTGAGTCATGTGACCCTAAGGGAGAGAGTAGGACTGGTTCCATAAGGCTGTTAGGTCTTGGAGCATTTTGACAAGAACAGAAATCTTTATCTCTTTCTCTCATGGAGCAGTTAGTGTGTTCGAACTACTGACCTGTGGGTTATCAATTAAATGCTTAACCACTATTCCTTTGATTATGTGTATGAAAACCTCAAACTCATTGTCATGAAGTTACCAGTTACAGTGACCCTTTGTTGGGGTTTCAAGGCTGGGTTTCACCCCAAACTTAGTCATTTGTCATCAAGTCAGAACCAATCCCTACTCATGAGAGGAAACTTCTGGTCCTTCTGAGGAGTAACAAGTGGATTCAAAGTGCAGAGAGGGGCACGGCCTTGGGGTTCGCACTGGCAGCTCCCTAAAGAACTCTTTACGGGTATGTTGTTGTGAAGCACCATTGAGTTGGGACTGACTCCTGGCCAACTCTCCAGTAGGTTGTCAGAGGGAGTTAATTGCACAGGAGGAGATTGCCTATCTTTCTCCCTTGGAGAAGCTGGTGTCTTCAGGTTGTCAGCACAACTCCCTACCACTAAACCACCAGAGCCCCCTCCCTATGAATATTCTCACTGTAATGTTATATAGAGACCAAGTCAACACAGTGAGGTACCACAGAGGCTATGGGGTCTGCTTACCCTAATGATCTAACCTATGCCTCTCTCAGATGTCAACATGAGATTTCAATTGTTCCTATTGCAGATCTGATTACTGTCTATAATTCCTCCCCCATAAAGTAAAACAGGAATTAAAAGAAAAAATTCCCAATAGGCTTGGAGAAAATTTACAATTAAATTCTGTTGTTGTTGTTGATTGCCATTGAGTTGAGTATGACTCATAACAACTCTATGAACAAAATACCTAATGCCTTTCCATAACTATCGTCATTTCTCCAAGTTCATAGACTTTCCATAGGCATGTGATTTAGGAAGGGGGTGCTACTCCTGCTTCCAAACCTGTTTTACAACTGGGAGCTCCACCAAACACTGTCCACATTGGGAAACCATTCTGGG
Organism: Elephantulus edwardii; assembly: GCF_000299155.1. NCBI lineage: Eukaryota > Metazoa > Chordata > Mammalia > Macroscelidea > Macroscelididae > Elephantulus > Elephantulus edwardii. The sequence goes on from NW_006399787.1 coordinate 4,280,630, forward strand.
ATTTGATACCCCAATGGTACAAGGTTCAGCATCACAGTGAACCCAGATTACTTCATACAGCACATTGACAAATAGTGCCATACAAAGTGGAAGAGTGTTTCTCCATATATAACAGCACTAGTTTCAGTTAGCAGTGGTTAAGTGTCATCAAGTCTAATACGACTGAGAATAAGCTTTGCACAAAAGACCTGAATTCTGTTCGATAACTAACATCATTTCTGTACATTTATAGAGATTAGAGAGTTTGTAGAGTTTAGAAAGTTTGTAGAGTTTCCAGAGGCATCTAGTTTAGAAAGTGGATGCCACTCCTGCTTCCCAGCATAAATCAATCTGGAAGCTCATCCAAACATCGTACATACAGTGTGCACCATCACAGCAACACCAAGTTGTTCTAGACAAGAGATTGCTGTATCATTTATGGACTATTCATTCAAAAATTAAGTAGCCACACCTTTGAGCAGACCTCCACCCTAGGCAAAGGTTCAAGGACACCTGCACTTTGGGGCAAAATAGCAGTAATTCACATTAAACATGACCCCCAAAACTTCCCTTATGTGCTGACAGAACTGCCATCAAGATGCCAGCTAGCAGCCAAACTCCCAGAGTGGGGGCTCCAGGCCCTGGCCCACAGTCCCATCCCCTCCTGTGGGATTTTCAAGCCACACCTTCGAGTAGACCTCCACCCTAAGTAAAGGTTCAAGGGCACCCACTCCTGGGGGACAAAGAACAGTAATACATAGTTAAAACAACCCCAAAATCTTCTCTTACATGACTGACAGGACTGTCATTAAGATGTTAGCTAGCAGCCAAACTCCCAGAGTGAAGAATGAAATTCTACTTTCACTTTTTAAAATCTATTCATCCTTCCATTCACAGGCTCATTTGCGTGTTTCCCCTTCTCTCCACAATAGAGGCAAGAGCGGTGAAACTTTCTCTCATCTGTTTTGGGCATGCGGTCAGGAGAGATCAGTCATTGGAAAAAGACATCCTTTAGGGAAAGGTAGAGGGTCAGAGAAAGAGAAGGAGCCCCTCAACATGATGGACTGACATAGTGACAGCAACAGCGGACTTGAACAAGGCAGAGACTGTGGGGAAAGCTCCTCTCTGTTATTCATAGGCTTGTTGTGAGCCAACTTGATGGCATCTAATAACAACGGTCTTATATTTACACAATTCTTTGCAGTAGTAACTGGCTTCTCAATTCTACTTCAATTTCAGGAAAATCGTGCAAAATGATATTTTTTTCAGGTCCACATGAAGAGGAGGAGGAAGTTGAAGTTTAAAGTGATGGACAACTTATTCAAAGTAAAATATTTCACTAAATACTGGTGGGCATAGGACTTGGATCTTGATGTTTTTATCTCAAGTTAAGTGCATATTTCTGGTATGAAAGACTCTCTTCAAACCACGTGTGCAATCAAAGTGAATAGATTTAGGCAGAAAGAACCAGGGACTGCTGGAATTTTAAAATGATGAAATACTTGTCCTGGCCTGCAGGCTGAGGGATAGTGTGTTGTGAATCTCTTTATGCTGGAAGTTAGGATGGCCTCTCGCCTCTTGAGGAGGGACAAGTATGGAATGCTCAAGGTTCTGATGGCTTTCTTTTTGTACCAAGTGGGTGTCAGAAGATGGGACTTGCCAGGTGAATTGAGGATCTCTGGCTCACAGGCCACAAGGATTTGAGTGTGCTGGAATTTTAAATTCTGTAGGGTCCTTGGGCCTGTGGCCCTCAGGCCAAATTTCAATTGAGTTTGGATGAACACTCTTTGGATAAGTGGTACAATAGAGGTCTGTCTATTTTCTCTACAGAAATAACATAGAATTCCTGTGATGATGGACTACTGGGTCATAGGTGTGTCAAACACCATAATAATTGGCTAACCATCATGGGTAGTGTTTGTTGGAGCTGCCAGATTGATTCAGGTTTGGAAGCAGGAAGGGCATCCACTTCCTAACCCCATGCCTCTGGAAAGTCTATAAACTTGGAGAAATGATGTTATGAAAAGGCTTCAGGCCTTTGATTCATATTTGTTTATATATGCATCCTTTCCCTTGTGTATTCAGTCTATACGCTGAACAGATTATTCAGGAAGTTAGTTAGACTCTATGAAGAAACATGTGGCGTCAGAATACGAAGAGATTGGGGAAGCAGCGGAATGTTCCCTGATGGGTGTTTTTGTATGATAAAAGCCAATAGAAATTCTTGATTATGGCAGAATGTGGATTGAGGGAGCTCATGGAGTTTGAACAATGCCTTGGTTCTTAGATTTGGTTGGATCTGAGGACCACAGGCCCTCAGGCCTGGTTTTAATTGTTTTTGGTCAAACATTCTTCTAAATGGTATAGAACTGGCCTTTCCATTTGCTGTACAGAGGTAACTTGTGGTTGCTGTGATGCTGAACACTGTGACCCTGATGTGTCAAATGCGATATTGGTCAACCATGGTGGACAGCATTTGATGGCACTCCCTGATTAAAACAAGCTTGGAAGCAGGAGTGGCATCCACTTCCAAAATAGCTTGCCTCCAGGAACACTATGAACCTGGAGAAATGGAGAAAGTTATATAAGTGTTCAGGTCTTTCATTCATAGAGTTGCTGTGAGTTACTTACAACTCGACAACACTTTACAACAACAACACTAGAGATCAAGGCCAGCACACTCTGACTTCCATGCGCGTAGCCTCCCTCTGCCAAGCTTACAGCGGCAGTCTCTGCTGCGCTCATCCTCATTTGAGCTCCGTTCTCCCACCTTCTTTCCCAATTCTGCTGGGATGACTGGGCTAAGCTGGAAGTTGCGGAGAGGATCCCCATACGCTCTCTCCACACAAGTGGCTAATGATCTGGAAAAGCTCCTAAGCCCAGAAAACCCAAAGAAGCACTTTTCACTAAGAACAAATAGCAACGAAAGGAATTACAGAGCCAACCTGCAGTGCACAGCACTCTGTGGGAAATGAAATTGCATCTGTTGGACACCTTTGTTGTTTTCTTGTTCTTTCCCTCTTTACTTCCGTCACAAGGCTCAGAAATACCAACGTTCCAGTGTGCTCCTCTGGAGATTCCCGCCAACACTGTTCCTGAGTCAAATCCAGATCTGTCACTGGCCAAATCCAGTAGAGAAGCAAAACTAATAGTCATCTAACCCTACTAAGGACTCGCCTAGCAGATGTTGATGGCTGGCTGTAAATATCTCATACAGAGGCAGCCAAAGGGAAGCTTCCGGGCTGACAATTTATAGATGCAATAGACGCGAGGAACAGGCCGTTTGTCATAATTCAGCCCCGCTCCCAATTATTCTCCAGGGGTCTCTTTCAATGCTATCAATTATGTAAAAGCAACACTAAACAAACAAACTGAGTAACTGATTTTCCCAAATAGGACACTAAGAGAGTATTACAAGCTTTTTTTTTTTGAGGGGGGTTAGTCTCTCAGCAGGAGAAAATAGTGCTATTTAGATCAGGGGCTTATTCCTGATAGCAGTCTTTGTGTTTGCCTACCTTATTTTATGTAAGTTCATACATTATAAGTCAGGTTGAGAGCGAGTGTGAGAAGGTTATAGATTCTTGTCAAACCAACCCAGATGTCCTGACACATAAATTTCCTTTGTTCTTGAAAGGCTCATAATTTAAAAAGAAAAGAAAAAAGATCCAAGAGGACTGACTGTAAATTACACACAAGGAGAAAAAAATTAATAGAATGTCTTTTAAAAA
>NW_006399787.1:4284436-4286236 GCF_000299155.1 Elephantulus edwardii
ATATATATATTGGGTCTTAACTGCATAAAGAGAAGCTAATTGTTGCCCAGGTCTCCTTGACCTTGTATTTTGTATACTGTTAAAAGGAGGTTTTCAAATTTTCATGGTAGCAATGGCAAGCACTCATGGTTATCCTTTCCCTGGTCCTTTTCAATCTTGACCTTATTGTGTAAATGAAGGTAAGTGGAACATGGCACAACTCCACAAAGCCTGCATCCAAGGTCAATAGCCAATCAGGGACGAGTATTAGCAGCTGCTCTCCAAATGTTAAGCAGATTTACCTCTCCACAATAGGCTCCAATGGAAAAGAGTCTGTATTTAAAATAATAGTTGTTTCTGTTTTGTTTTGTTTTGTTTTTAAAAAGCTCTCTCCATTCTAAGACCCCCTCTCCCCTTCCTGAGAAAACTCATTTCATGCACGCACAGTTTAATGAAGATCTTTTGACATTTTCCAAATCACATTTCAACCCTTTTCCATTAATAACATGATGCATAATTGCGCAGAAAATACTGTAGTATGCAAGCGTGAACCGGGGTCAAAAAAAGTGGAAGAACTCTTAACTAATTTAAAGCATGCCGTCTCTAAGCCGTGTGGATCTCTTAGCCAGCTGGATCTCTCAGTTCTCTCTGCGGCCAAGAGAAGAGCGTGAATGAAAGAGGGAAGATCCTCTCTAGAGTTGAGTTGACAGAGTGACTGCAGCAGTGGCCTTGAGCATCGCAGAGCCGTCGAGGCTGCCACAGGAGAGGGCAAGGTTTCAACCAGCTGTTCATCAGGCCTCTATGAATCGTAGCCCACTCAAGGGCACAGAACAACAGCAGCCTCCTGTAATTTCTTCTTTAAAGACTTAATTTGTTTTGTTCATCTTGCTGTGAAACCTTATTTAATGCTCATGAGGTTTAGAGGGGTCGGTGGGAAGGCTTTACATTTAGAGGTTGCCAGCAACAGAGGGCAGTGCCCACAGCTTCTTGGCCATGAAAGTCAATCTAAATAAACAGTGAAGTAGAAAAAAATATCACATCTAGGATACCTATCAAATGCTCTAGTATCTCTTTCTTCTGGGTTTTTTTTATTTTGTTTTTTTGTTTTGTTTTGCTTTGCTTTAATATTACCCTGATGCCTTTGAGCTGTGGTACTGGAGAAGAGTGTTGAATATACCATGGACTGCAAGGAGAACAAACAGGTTCATCCTGGAGAGGGTGAACTGAGCTGTTCCTTAGAGTTAAGGATTCTGAAGCTTTATCTGACATACTTTGGGCATGCTGCAAGGAGGGACCAGTCCTTGGAGAGGGACGTCATGCTTGGGAGGGTGGAGGAACAGAGCAGGAGAGGAAGACCCTTGAAGAGATGGATCGATTCAGTGATTGGGGCAATGGAAGTAGGTGTGTCAGAAACAGTGAAGTTGGCACAGGATATAGCAGGGGTTAGGGCTCTTGTACATAGGGTCGCTATGAGTCACAAGGGACTGGATGGTACATAACAACCAACAACTCTGATTTATTTACAAAGTTTGAATGCATTGTTTTTCATCCTTCCCATTTCCTTCACCCCACCCATCCATTGAATTGCACAACCCTATCATTAATGCCTTACACCCTCCCCATCCTCATCCTTCTATTTCCACTCTCCCCCAACCCCTTGTATCCTCATATTCATTCTACAATAATGGTTTTATACAGTATTTGTCCTTGTGGGACTGAGTTAGTTCACTCAGCATAATGCTTTCTAGTCCCTCCCAAGTTAGGTAGTAATTTACAAAATGATCGCTCCTGCGTACTGCGTAGTAGTCAATTGTATATTTT
>NW_006399787.1:4286336-4340357 GCF_000299155.1 Elephantulus edwardii
TTTTGTCCAGTTCAAGCCCTCTCCTCTCACATCTTCTATCCCCCAAAATGTTTTATATGCCCAAGTTAGCCAGGCTCATTTCTTTTCTTCCCAACCATCTACACAGAAATCTGTTAGACGATAAGAGGAATATCTCAACATGACAAACTGCTTTAAACAAATATTTTAGTGGTATATAGTGTTGTACATAGGGTCACTATGAGTTGCAGGTGACTTGATGGCATGTAACAACAACAAGATATAGTGTTCAATGTGTTGCTAAACAAAAGGTCAATAGTTCAAATTCATCAGATGCTCTTCAAAACAAAAGATAGGCAACCACCACCCAAGAGGGTTTTGGGAGTCAGAATTGACTTGATGGCAGTGGCTTGGTGTTGCCATTTTAGTGTATGACTTAATGGACCCCACTGGAATATACCTTTCATGAGATACCTCTTTTCCCAAGGCAAGTTTAGTTATGGGAATTTAAGGATGACAAAAGATGAGACAAGGGCAAATCCAAGCATATAAAGGAAGACAGTGTGTAGCCCAGAGCAGGACTGGTAAGTATGTAGCATTTGTCCACAAAGCCTGTTTTTTGCACAGGTAATTGTTGCTGTTAGGTGCTGTTGAGCCAAGTATGACTCATAGTGACTCTATGAACCACAGGCATGAATCCTGTCCTATCCTGTGCCACCCCAACTATCTCTGAAATGCTCAATCTCATTGTTACAGTCACTGTTCAATCCACTCAGTTGAGAGTCTTCCTCTCTTTTGTCATCTCTCCACTTTCCCAAGCATGATATCCCTCTCCAAGGAATAGCTTCTCCTAGCAACATGTCCAAAGTATGTGAGATGAAACTTCATCTTTGCCTTTAAGGAGCACTGTGGCTGCACCTTCTCCAACATACATCTTAGAGGTAGTAGACATTGTAGTAGACAAGTCTTACCCACTGTCCTTTCAAATATATCCTGTGAAAGCTTGAAATTGATACTATCAGGCAGTGAAAATGAGCTCTATCTGCCATTCCTGTCTGGCTCTGTGGCAGCTGAGCTATTCTAAAAGTTCTAGTGTGCTCTCACTTTACCTGGTGCTTTTGGAAGAGCATTTCCCCTTCTTTTAAAGATGCTGTTTTGAGTGAAAACAGAAGTACCCAAAGACACTCCAGAGATTCCTCAACATAGTGTCGTTGTTTGGTATTGTTAATTGAGCCAACTATGCCTAATAGTGGCCCTGTCATGATCTCCACGTTGCTCAAGCTCGGTGTTGCTGTGACTGTGTTACAGTCACCATCCCACTGAAGAGCGTCCTCTCTCTCACTGGCCCTCTAGCATTCGCAGGATGATGCTTTTGCCAAGTACTCGTCCCTTCCAACAACATGCCCAACGTCGGTGAGAGAAACTCTCCTTGCCTCTTCAGGAGTATTCTGATTGCACTTTCTATAAGTCAGACGTGTTTATTCTTTTGGCAATCCATGACATATTCAAAACACAAACTGTGTCTTAAATACACACACTCATAGACCAATTATGAGATTAAATGTCTTTTTTTTTTACAAATATCACTAGTTGAATATCACTTAGAAGTAATGCCAAATTACTGCTGTTTCCAAAACGAACATCTGTTAGGAAAGACTCGACTTTGGAGCCATGCTACCTCTGGATCAATCTCTCTGCAGACACACTGCTAACTTTCTTCCCTTCCTCCCCTGGTTCTAGATTCTGGGATGCTTTTGTCTGTTCTGCATGGCTGTGAACACTATTCCTTTTATCCCTAGTGAGTTTCTCTTCCAGATGACCTAAGAGGCAGAATGAAATCTTTTGCCTGCCTTCGACTTTATTAGTGGTCCCTAAGCTCGGCTCTTTTTGAGTCATTTTCTTTAGTAAAAAGAAGTGAACTACAAGAGACAATATCCCTCTAACAGACTGTAAATGTCTTATGAAAGTATTCTCACCTCACCCCATTTCTATTGAGTCAGAACTAACTCCTAGTTGACCCTCCACTAAGTTTTCATGACTGTACCTCATTCAAGAGGAGATTATCCATCTTCTCCCACACAGCTGATGGATTCAAATACCACCTTTGAATCAGCAACACAATTCTCTGCAGTCTACAATACCAGAGCTCTAGAAACTGCCTTACTATGGAACCATGCCTTTGTTTTCCTGATACAGCCACTTTAATGTGAAAAAGAAAGCAAAAATTTTAAAAACTAAGCCGATGTCATCACGTCTTCTTACTTGGATTCTGTTGCTTCCAAGTGTGATGAGTGATCTGCTTGGTTTCAAGCCTCTACTCAGTGTATTCATTCATGATGATTCACTCAGAAGGTTTCAAATTTCCAGACCAGTTATGCAGTTCCATGCTTATAAGGCCACACATATGTCAGAATAATACCAGAAAGGCGTGTTTCCTTTTTGATCCCGTAAAGACATCAAACAATCAGATTACAAGCTCTGAAGGACAATCAGAGGGGAGACCCTGGAACATTTCACTGATGGCAGCACGACTAGGATTTCTAACTGGTGTCCAAGCAGACTCGATACAAGCTGATTTAAAAGTTCTGGCAATTTTGCTCTTAAATCAAAAGTAACATTAAACTATGTTCAGTCTTAATAGTTCTTTTTAGACAGCTCACAAAAAGAAATTAAGTAACTGTGTACTGTTTTAACTAAAAAATATGATTCAATGAAAAAACTTTTTAAAAATATTGGCAGAATATTAGTGTAATTCAATATATTAGAATGGTCTGGCTCCTTGCAGAACTGTCTAGTGTCCTCATATCAATGTTGCACAAAAGACTGTCAATTTCAAGCAGCCTAGCAGAAAATAAAAGACTTTTCTCTTAAAAGTAGAGGAGTTCCATAAAGCATTGGGAAGGGGGGTGGGGAGGACAAGGGGAGAAGGAGGGGACAGGGTAAGAGAAAACGGCAGTACATGATCAACTCAAAAAAGATGCTCAGGGATGCCTCCAATCCTATTTTTCTCAGTAAGTCACAATGAACAAAAAAAGAAGATAAATCACCATGAGAATTCAAGTGAGCTGGTAATAATAGCCTAGTTATAGCTGCCATGAAAGAGTCATTAAGTTAAATGCAATATAAATCTCACAGAGTTTTGTAAATCACGATGGTTCTTAGAGGCCAAATAAAGATAAACGGAATGAACTATGGCTGTCTTTCTTTTTGCTCTTTAGCATGGCTTTTACAATGCTTATGCTCAGACTCCAAATGTCATTGTTCCTGACACACCTAGGAGACTTCAAGTTCACAAGTCTATCCATCACTACTCTTCCACATATTTACTTAAATGACCTCTGGCCTTCTAAGCAGAGTCTTGGCCTGCTCTGGCTTACACTGAGGTCAGACAAGCTACTAGCACAAACCTCAAGCTTCAAGCTGTTCACATTTCCACAGCATCTTATCAAAGCAGTTGCTGGAGATGGGAACTGTTGGGGAGAGGGGGCAGTGGCTTCTTAATTTGCTGCTTGCAGCTCCAGTCAGCCACTTCCTGCTCTGAGGGGCCAGACGTGCTATGTCCTCTCTGCTTCCCTTGGTAGACCTGTCCGTTAGCAAATTCAGATACAAAGATTCTTTCTAAATATTCCTTCACTTCCTTTTCTGGAGGTTGGTGAAAATCCCTGGGTGATCTTTTGCTTAACTGCCTCCCCCTCCCCTACGATTTAAACTGAGTCCTTACCGCTCCAAATTAAATCCATTCTTTCTACCCGTCATAGCTAACTAATGGGAACAGTGCCTCTCTCCGCTCTTGTTGGCTGCACTTTGGGTGCTTATGGATGAGAATCAGACCCTTCTGTAGCCTACTTTCTTAGCTGCAGACTGCACAGGTGATAAAATGGGTTAATTGTTGCTATAAAAATATTTTCTATCCTCATAACGAAGTAATTTTTCCCTCCAAATCATTTTCATTTCCTAGAATTGCACTGTGTTCTTATGATCTTTGGTGAATGAGGGTAAAGTCTTATTGGGCATATGTATACTGGAAACACAATACACAATACACCAGATTACACCACCACTTGGTGATTTTACTCTCTTTGAATTTATCTTACTGCCCCTTCTTGTTATCGGTATTTATCATGCGATCTGCAGCTTTCCCCAATAACGCTTGTAGCCTAGGTCAGAGGAGGGCAAAGGATAGCCTGCAGTCTATTTGGGTCAAAAAAGTCTTACTAACATACAATCACAACCTGTTAACACATATTGTGGATGACTTCTTTCACCGTCTCGGCGCAACGCTGAATAGCTGCAGAGGAGACGACTCCTCTAACTCTACGTCATCAAGTTGAACTGACTCATAGCTGACGCTCCGCATCGCATAGAAGGAGATGCTCTGTTTTTTCCCATGGAGGAGCTGAGCTGGTGGATTCAAACCTCTGAAGAACCACTCACGGCTTTCGCATTAGCACCGTAACTCTGCATTATGCCACCAGAGCTCTCTAAACGAGATGACAGAACCCATCACCCCTAAAAGTTTGCTATCTGAGTCTTTGGGTGTGTGTGTGTGTGTATCAATGCTGAGCCTAAGAATTCATTAACATTCAAGGCGGTTTTGTTGCATCAGGTTAAAAGAAACCACCCTAGGTAAAGCTCTAATTTACACCTAAACAGTCAGCTAGACGCTTTACCAGAGGCCAATCTACACAGTTGGGAAGGGACAGATTTCTCTTCCTCTTCACATGCGGGAAACTGAAGGAAGAATTTTTATTTTGCCTCCCAGAGGCATTCTTTGCACTGCATGGTTTACATCTGAAACGGTCAGGATTAATACACACAGACAAGCCCTTAGATCGGGCTCATACCCATTTAGGAGACTTATATTAACACACACACTTGCTGTGCCGATCTACAATGTTCTGCTCCTGAAATCTCTCTGGCTCAGCAGTTCAGGGCCACAGGAAGGTAGGAGAATGCAGGCCGAGCCTGGTACTCACTATGTGAAGCTGCAGAAAGTCACCGAGGCCGGGGGCGCTGTCGATCCGCACCAAGATACCGTCCTTCACAGTGGTGCTGAAGCCCACGGCCAGGCGGTCCGAGCGGGTGCTGGGTCTGTCATTGGCTGGCCATGTATACAGGATGAGGCCTCCACTTTTCCCAAAGATGTATGTAGCGCCAGCTGCAAAAGATAAGAGAACGGGCACATCAGGATACTAGACTGTGGTATGTCATCTGTAGCCACAAGGCCAAGACTCTGCCCAGAACAAATGTACAGAGAAAACGGGGCCCACGTGACAGAGTTTAGTCACGGAGAGCAATGACATCCAAAACCTTGCAAGGCTGTTACCATCTCCTCAAATTAAAGATGAGGGTACAATGGGTCACAAACATAGCAGATGTTAGGGTGAGACATTCAAGCATCATCTGTTCTGCTGTAGAGAGAGGGTAAATACATGCTGTGCTTCAGATCTTTTGTACATGGTGATGAATAGTTTTTCAGACTTCCACATTAGCAGAATTCCTTTCGTATCACAGTGGGGATGGGTTTCAGATAGAAAACTGTCCTTGCTGTCTTGGTTACCAGTGTATCTTGTTTAGTGGAAGGAGGAGCAGGTCAAGGAATGTCTCCCATAAGTACAGGTGACATGAGGTCTACAGGTATCAGTTGTTTTATGCCTGTACCTACCACCTACCACCTCAGAAGAAGCAGCAGATGGTATGGGTCTACAGAAGAAAAAAAAAAGCTGTTGCCTGGCAAACTCAGAAGGTCTCAATACGGTCGCTTTAAAAGCAACACGTATAACAGTAAATGAATTTTTAAAAAATATATTTAACAAGGAAAAAAGTAACAAAAGTAATTAAAAAAAAAAAAAAGACCAACCAACCAGTTCTCATCAAGTCATTTTGACTCACAGTGACTCAGTGTGTCAGAGTAGTATTCCATAGGGTTTGTGATGGTTTATGCTTTAGAAGTAGACCATCAAGCCTTTCTTTCAGAGCATCTCTGGGTAGATTCAAACCACACACCTTTGGGATACCAACTGAGTATGTTAATCATTTGCACAATTGAGTCTTTTAAAAGCAAAATGGATTTCTCCCCTCCCCAGAGTGGTAATGTTTACCTACACCACAATCCCAAAGGCATGTGTTTCAAATCCACCAATTGGTCCACTGGAGAAAGACGGGCTATCTCCTTCCAGTGTGGCTCACCACCGCTGAAAACCTGCTGGACGAGCCAGTTCCAACAGAACAGCAAAGAATAGAACAACAAAAAATCCATGTGCACCTGCTTTTTCAAACTAATTTTAAAAGACCAAGAAGCAGGGGGAAAGTTTCAAAATAATGATGTTTTAAATTATGACAAATTTCCCTGTTATAAATATAAGCCTGGAGTTAATAGCATATTAATTTTGAAATATAAAATAAATGGAAAGAGATAGTTGCATAGCTTAAATTTGAAAAAAGAACATATAACTGTACTTTAAAGTTCAATCTGAATTTAGTAAAAAAGCATTTAGATTGTGTAGTCAGAATAGGTTCAAAATTGGGAAGGGCATATGCCAGGGATGTGTCCTGTCTCCATACCTTTTTAACCTGTATGCAAAACAGATTATCCGAGAGGCTGGGCTCTGTGAGGAGAAGTGTGGCATTAGGATTAGTGGAAGATCTATCAATAATCTGTGTTATGCAGATGACACAACCCTGCTTGCTGAAACTGAGGAGGACCTGAAGCCCTTGATGCTGAGGGTCAAGGACTGCAGCCTTCAATATGGATTGAGGCTCAATGTCAAGAAGACAAAGATTCTCACCATTGGGCCAATTGGCAGTATCAGGATGGATGGTGAAAAGATTGAGATTGTTCACAGCTTTAGTCTGCTTGGCTCCACAATCAACACTCTTCTCGCCAGTAGCCGGGAAATTAAAAGACATATTGCCATGGGAAAGTCTGCTGTTAGGGACCTCGCCAAAGTACTGAAGAGCAATGGTGTCACTTTGGAGACTAAGGTGTGCCTGATACAGGCTATGGTCTTTGCAATCACTTGTTATGCAACAGAGAGTTGGATAATGACTAGGAAAGATAGAAGGAGAATTGATGCCTTTGAGCTGTGGTGCTGGAGAAGAGTACTAAACATACCATGGACTGCCAAGAAAACAGAGTCATCCTGGAGAGGGTTAAACCAGTCTGCTCCTTGGAGGCAAGGATTCTGGGGCTTTGTATGACATACTTTGGGCATGTTGTAAGGAGAGACCGGTTCTTGGAGAAGGATATCATGCTTGGGAGGGTGGAGGGACAGTGAAGGAGGGGAAGGCCCTCTATGAGGTGGATTGATTCAGTGACTGGGGTGATCGGGATGGGTGTGTCAGAGACAGTGCGATTGGCACAGGACAGAGCAGAGTTTAGGGCTCTTGTACATATGGTTGCTATGAGTCACTTGACAGCACATAACAACAACAACAACAACAACAGTCAGAAGAGATGATGCCATGGTCGCCTCTATGGTTTTGTGTAGTCAGAATAGACTATGCTGTTGTAGACTCTATGGTTTTACATATGTTATCCATATAATCCGTTGATTCAGTGACTGCAGCAATGGACTCAAGTGTGTCAGAAATGATGAAGATGTTACAGGATAGGACAGGGTTCAGATCTGTTGTCCACAGGTCACTATGAGTTGTACTTGACTCAACAGCACCTAACACCACCACCATAGTAAGTACTTCCACACATTGCTCATTTCAAAGTTTTAAGAACATTTAGTACTAGATTTTTTTGGTATGTTTTCCACTGAATATCCTCCAACACTTGGAACTATTTTAAAGCAACATTCGATACCAGCAAACACTCATGTATGTGTACCATCTACTATAAATCTCAAATGTTGCTAGTTTACAAAGAATATTGCATGAAATTTCATTGAAGGAAAAATAAATGACTTATGCTCCTCATTTAGAAAGAAAAATCTGCTGAGAATTAGGAATATATGCCATCTGCCAGCCATTTTTGAGCAGCGTTGTTGTTGATTACCGTTGAGTTGGAACTGACCCATAGCTGACCCTCCAACAAGTTTTCAGAAACAATAAATCACACTGGAGGAAACTATCCATCTTCTTCCTGTGGAGTAAATGGTGGGTTCAAAATCAAGCCTTTGAAGTTGCAGCATGGCCTTTACCACGAGGCCACCAGAGCTCCCTAAGCATTTTAAGCGTTAGACCTCATTATATTCTTATAACAGAATTGAATGTGTTCTCTTTGAAAGGTCACTATTCTATTTACTCTAAAATATTCAGTTTGTATATTACAACAACTTATACCAATGCACATCCCTCTAGGTCGTATAGCCCTGGTGTACAAGTTGCCATATTGCAGTCACTTGTGGTTGCTGTGAGGCTGAACACTGTGACACTGATGTGTCAACTGAATTAATGGTTGGTTACCAAATGCAGACAGAGAGTGGGGTGTTGCTCCCCGATTAAAACAAGCTTGGAAGCAGGAGTGGCATCCACTTCCATAATAGCTTGCTTCCAGAAATCCTATGAACCTGGAGAGAGGATGAAAGGCACCCAAGCGTCGAGGACTCTCCTCGCTGTGCCACTTGACGGCACTCAACAACAATTACAACATACCAATCCATGCAGGTATTGTTTATATAAATATCTTAATCTTAGTGGATGATTCCTGGAAAGCCAATATACTCCTCCATACTCATCTGTAGACTTTGAGATTAGGTATGGAAAATTTATGATTAATCAACGTTCATTTCTCACTATCCATAAACACTCTCAAAGTGACTTAAAATTAGAAATGTGAATATAATGATTTACCCTTAACATCTTTCTCTTTGTCATGAATTTAAGTCAGCCCTTTTCCTAGGGTATACTCTCTTTATTCCTTACCTGAAAACCTGAAGGTTAATCAGTGATTTACATATAAGACTCCCCCCAAAATGCAAATCAAGCTGTCATTTTGTGGCAATTTATAAACTATTACCCCTTCTTAGAATATATCCTAAAAAGAGAATAGATTCTTCTAAAAATCAACTTATACTACAGCATTCAATAATTTTGTCACTACAAAATGATCAGTCAAAAAATTAAGAGCAAATTTTATGCATGACATTTCCTATTTTCCAAAGCCTTCTCAAATTCGTTTGCTCAATCTTCACAACAATTCTACGTGAGGTTTTACTGGATAACCGTACTCTATGTATTCACAAACAAAGACTCAAACATCTGACTTAAAAAGTGGCACTGCCTTTGAGTATCCAGCCTGACCAACCTGCCGGCAGCAGATTGTTTTGCTCCAAACAAAACAAAATTTAATATAATTATCTAATACATAACATCAATAAACTATTTCAGTGATGGAGTGATGGCCACATTTGATTCTTTTCATATCTTCTTTTAAGATCAATGCAGAACAAAAACCAAATTAAAGTCCCCCAAATCTAGCATGGTTTCAAAAGCTACTCTGGCTTAGCGACCATAAAAATCACTTTGAAAACCTACTGTGCTTTCATTTTTCACACTTCTCTGTTTAGTAATTCTCAGAGATCCAACATGAAAGTCAAAAGAGTTTTAAAGATGTATATACACCGTCACGGTAACTTCCATTTTTAAATAAATACCCAAAACTCCCTGTGACAAACTGAACAGGAAGAAATGGATATAAAAATCTGATTTGACAAATGTATTTTATTGCATTAGCTTCTCCAGATGCAGTATACCACTGGGTTTACATGATTTGAAATGCACAGGTCGTAGAGGAATAAAAGACACAGAATAGTGGGCATGTAGCTTGTTCTGCTATATAAATACTAACACATCAGTTCCAGGTATTGAATTTTCTAGTCATGGTGAATCTTTCTCATTGTCGTCTAATTGGAATCAACTTGTAGCTGAACCTCCACTGGGTTGCCGAGGCTGTAAATCTCCTGGAGAAGATTGTCCATCTTTCTCTCTCAGAGCCCGTGGTGGATTTTACCTTCAAGGGAGATTCAGCCCTTGGGTTAGCTGTGCAAACTCCCTAATGGTCATACTGCCAAAATCAAATGGTGCATAGATAACAAGGACCTTGAAAAGTCCCGTAGCTTGATGTTCGGCTTCAAAACAAGTTAACAAGCTCAAGATTCTCCTCTAAGAACTTTTTACTATTTTTCTTTTTATTTCTTATTATTGTTATCTTGTTTGACTTTTAAAGGTAAGTCCACTCTTTTTCTTGCATTTACTGTCAAGTTATTCAAATCACAGGAGCACCAAGCACCGTGAAATTATTTTGCTTTACAGTATCTTGTTTTAAGATTAATTTTGTTATTTTGAAATGTAGCTTGAAAATTAACTTTTTAGAAAATGTCGCCCGAACAATTAGAACCATCCTTAATCCATTAAGGATTTTTCATTTCAGAGCCATGGGGTATCACATCACATGATCTCTCCCCCGAGCCTTGCATTTGTGCACGCTCGTCCACACTGTGTGCTCAGTACGCTGGTGCTAAGATCATACAACATTTATTAACAATCAAAACCATGAAAATTTCCTGCTTGCTAGCGAAAAGCGAACAGTTTAACCGAAGTAAAAATTGCAATGATGGCATTTCGGCCACTTAACACTATAAGATTTGCAAGTTTGCAACAAGCCGAGATTGCTTTGCTAAATTCTACCCAGCACAGTATTTCAGGAATACAAATCTTTGCACTGTCACCACTAATCAAGATAAAGGGATGCCGCCCGTCTTAAAATAGTCATCAAGATATGCTATTTATTTAACCCATAACAACTTTCCTTCTCAGTAGCACCAAATAGTGGATTTGGCTTGCTATCCATAATTGGCTATTTACTGTGAGGGTGCTAATAGGGATATGACAGAGATGGGTAGGTGGGTGTGTAGATGTATGTTTTGGTGTGCTTTTTGCTGTTCTTGCTTGTGTAGGGGTGTAATTTGGCATGAGAAAGGGGCAGAACAGATTCCAGTGAGGCTAAATTTAATGTAATTGCACAAAAAAACCTGATTAAATGGATGATCAACAGTCTCTCAAGGAGAATATAATTTTTTTATAATTCACACGATTCTCGAGTCAACCATTCTTTTTTTCATATTTTTATTGGTTTGCACACAGTAATTTGTTTATATTGTGTTTCATTCATGTACATTGTTTTTATTTGGGTTTTTTTGCCCCTCCCTCCACCCACCAGGTTCTGCAACCCTATATGATTCTTCTCCCTCTCCACCTCAGTCTCCTTGCCCCCTCCCTTCCCTTCTTTAGATATTAATACACATCCTACTGGCTACCCTTCTCTTTTTACAATAATTGTCTTCAACAGTATTTGTTCAAATGTGCCTGAGTTAGTTAGCATAATGCCCTTTATCCTCTCCAACATTATATGGTATTTTTCAGAGTTGTTGCTCTTGAGTGCTGCATAGGATTCCATTGTGTGAACATCCCACAATTTCTCAATCCAGTCATTTGTTGATGGACAGTAGGGCTGTTTCCATGTTCTTGCTATTGTAAATAATGCTGCTATGAATATCGGTGTACAACTCTGTTTGTGACTCAGTTCTCTTTTCCTTAAGGTATATTCCCAGCAGTTCAGTAGCTGAGTCATATGGATCTTAACCTATTCTTAAAAACAGGCATATTTTGCTAAAATTTAATGGTTGATGGCACCTTAATTTTTCATTATTAAGGACTCCTTGAACTTTTTTGAGGGAAGTTGTTATTATAGTTTCTTTGACTTATCAATTTCCTGTCCTGCCTTTATGATCATGTTCCTATTTATATTTAGGTATTCCTATTACAGCTTTAGGAAACCACCTAAATTATATCATTGTTGTTACAATCTGTCCAGTCAGATATCTGTCACAGATGACACTCCAGGTTTTAGAGGCTGTAAATCGCATGATAGTTGATTGACTATCTCTCTCCTGCAGAGCACCTGGTGGATTCGAACTTTCTGCCCTTGGGTTGGCAGTACCCCTCCTTACTGCTAGGCCAGTGTTGTTGTAGTTATGTACCGTGAACGTGGAACAGACCCATCTCTGACCCTCCAGGGGGTTTTCACAGAGGAAGTTAATTGCACAGGAGGAGATTGGCCATCCTTCTCCTGTAGAGCAGCTGATGGAGCCTTGGGGATTGCAGTGCAGCTTCATACCATTAGGCCGCCAGAGCTGTCTAAATTATATTTTCACATAGCATTATATTTGAGGAGATTACTAACAACAATATGCACACGAACCTGTTAAAAACAGTATAGCTTTGAAGACAAAATATATGTATGTAGTGTGGAAGTGCATGTGTATGTATATATGAGAAGTAAGGAAAGTTTAATTATAAAATACAGTAGATAATTTGATAATTATAATTCTCCCATTAAATAATTCTAGAAGAAAGATCATCTAGCAAAACATTAAAAGAAAATGGTAGCATATTTACATTAAAGTACAAAACATAGATCCAAACCATCATAAAAAATAACTCAAAAGCAAGTTTTCTCAAAAAAATTTCCTGTTGGTGGTAAAATGGAACACGTTTTGGAAGCTTCTTTTAAGGAAGATCTACATGAATAAAATTTGAAGAGAACTAAACAATTTGTAGGTAGCTCTGGTGACCCACTGGTAAGGAGCTGCATTGTGAACCTGAAGGGACAAGGTTCAAAACCACCAGCTGCTCTGTGGGAGAAAGGTGGGCAATCTCATCCCATGACTCTGAAAACATGGTGGAGGATCAGCTTTGGGTTGGTTACCACCTGGCAGTACAAAGAGTAACAACAAACAATTTCTGGTCAAGTGTAGAGCAGGCAGAATAATAAATTACTCATAACACAATCCCTCATTGTAAAGAAACTACAAGACATCATTGCTGTAGAATCAGAGCTTAGCTGATTTTTCATTGAGTTTCAAAGCTGCAAAGTGTCAGAGAAGAGATTGTCCCTCTTTCTTCCTTGGACCAAGTGGTAGATTCAAAGCTCGAGAGAGGCATGGCTTTCGGTTAAAGCACAACACCCTTCAGACAACATCGCCAGAGCCAGAACCTCTTGTTGTGAGGTATTGAGTACCAAACTCTCTGAACATTGTATAAAACTCAGTAAAATCTCGGGGGAGCTCTGGTGGCCTAGTGGCAAGGAGCTGTAACTACAATCCCAGAGGTGAACAGTTCAAATCCACCAGATGCTCTGCCAGGGAAGGAGGAACAAATCTCCTCCTGTACCAGTCAGATCTGATTTGACGGTGCACGCACACAAAAATAATAAAAAAAAATTTTTTTTAAAAAGACCTCAGTAAAATCTCCTGACATCAAAGAATTTGTTTACTTTCTCTGTCATTCTATTACCATTTCATTGAGTTTCCCCATCTTTTTAAATTACAAATGCTAAAAGAAGTGGATTATCAATGACATAAAATACAGTCTATCAGTATATCTGGTTGTTGCTATTAAAATTATCTGTTAGTCATACAAACACCACATAACAAAGACTGAAAATACGTGACTTTGAAAAGGACAAATGAAGATTGTGAGCTCAAATACTCTATAACTGATGGCCCAAGGAATGTTCCCCAATTCCTCTTAATTAGATTATTGCATGATTTGTCCCATCTCTACACCTTAGCTATTGTGAGAGGGTATCACATTCCTTTTTGGATAATAAATGCTGTCAACTAGTTGTTACCTGCAATTGGGTTAACACCCAATTCATGGTGACCTTCATAAACAGTTTAATAAAATGGTGTCAAAGTTGTATTACCCACATGGTCAGGTGAACATCAAACTGCTCAGAGTCATAGAATTTTACTGGCTTGTTTTTAGAAGTAGACCTGCAGGACTTTCCTCCTAGTCTACCTTAGTCTGGAAAATTCCACTGAAACCTGTCCAACATCATAGCAACAGAGAAGCCTTCATGAGTATTGAATGCACATAAAGTAAGAACATTGATGGGAACTGAATGCTTGTCTCTAAAATGTTATTGTGTGTACCACTGAGTTGGCAATGATCCATAGCTGACCCCCCCAAAGAGTTTTCAGAGGCTTGTAAATTGCACAGGAAGAGATTACCCATCTTACTCCGATGGGGCAGCTAGAGAATTTGAACCATGTACCTCTGCATTGGTGGCACAATTCCTTACCACTAAGCCATTAAAGCTCCCTGGTCTCTAATACAGAAGGTTAGAGTTCTACAACTCATTTCTAGAACACAAGTAATTTATAATTCTTTTAGCATTGAATTCTTTTAACATTGGAGCTCTGGTGGCTTACCAGGAAGGAGTTGTGCTGCCAACCTAAAGCACATGGTTCAAATCCACCAGAAAATATAATGGAAGGGTCAGCTATGAGTTGGTTAAGACTCAATGTTACATAACAACAATATAACATCGAATAGTGTTCAAATGACTTTTTTTTTAGGCTCTCCTTGATTGCTTCCTGCTCTTCTCAAAACTTTTTGAAGAGCTAATGCTTTTGTTTCTGCGTTATTGGCTCAAAATAGAGGCTCAAAAATATTAAAAGAATAAAGTTGCTCTGATGGGAAATGACACCACTTGCGTCTGCCCTCCTTTTTACCTCAGATTGCCTTGCTGACTCTTTGAATGAAAACCTCCTAAAGAAACTTGGAGAGCAGGAGTACCACAAGAAAGAGAGAGGAAGAAATAACAAATTTAACCCCCCTCCCCCCAAAACCCAATATTGTGAACAAAGCCACTGTTTTATATAGGGAGCCACTAAGGAGTAGGAAGCAAGCAAAACAGATTTCACAAACCACCTTGCAATACAAAGCCACTGCTTTACATAGGGAGCCACTAGGGAGTAGGAGGCAAGTGAAACAGATTTAATAAACCACCTTGCAATATGTTTATTGAATGGATGGTTGATTGTGACCTTTTTTGTCTACTCTGAATTTTTTTTTAAATAAACACCAAAACTGATGGTAAGGTAGCTTACAAGTAAAGCAAAACTGAAGAGACTGAACATTAAGAGAGAAATTCTATCTATTCTTACGAACAAATTTTTCTTCCCTCCTCTGGCAAAGAAATGAGTATATTTACTGCTTAGCTAACCAAGAAACTGACAGCATTGCCTAAGAGTCAAGTATATATCATCAGGGAGAGCCAAGCTCTGTTTCTTAAACAAAACTCAGGCAAGGTTAGGGCTCCCTCCACATGGGGTAATCGTTCCCTTGCTCCTGAAGAAACAATGATTATAAAGGGAATGGGCATTATGCCAGAGAATATTACCAAATGGGATTTACACAGGCAGCATTTTAAAGCTCATCACTAGCATTCTAGAAAGAAAGGTTTCAACTCAAAGACTTCCTATCAGAAGCAATGCTGGATCAGTTTAGTATTAAAAGGGGTGAGAAGCACCGGGATTAAAGTTTGCAGAATGAAGCCTTAACATCATAATACTAGTTCTGCCTCCAAAGCTCATAAGGAACAGGGTGGAGTGGGGGGTGGGAGAAATATAAAACAAACAAAATCTTATTTATTAACTAAATTTTTCCCATGAATGAAAAACAGCCTTGAGCATTATTTTAAAAAGGTGCTTAATTAAATGTCTTTAAAGAAAGGTTTGATAACTATTCTTCAAGGATCCTACACACACACAGTATTGAACGCAATGAAAGAAATGTGATTTTTCATTTTCCAGGGACCTCTAAGAGAAATCTAACAATTGTGCTGTTTCCAAATCTGATACCAATTATCAAGATAAGACGCCTTACTGCTATATCATTTATACACCTTTCAACTTCCTGAAAGTTCGAGTAAGATAAAAATCACATCTACTGGAACTATTAGTGAGAGGTGACAACCGTGTGATCTTTTCCAAGTCTTGAGGGTAAAAAAATTTTTCATATTGTAGAAAGTTATTTTTGTATTTCCTTCACTGAAAAAAAGGAGCTAGTTAGCAGTAGGGTATACAAGGCTTTGCTTTTCTGTTTATTGCCTTCGAGTTAAAAATGACTCATAGCTGTTCCTCCAGTGGGTTTTCAGTCCATAAAACACACAGGAAGACATTGCCCATCTTTTTCCCCAGAAAGAGCCGGTGACTTGAAACAGCCTCAGGCTTGGCGGTGCAACTCCTTACCCACTGGGCCACCAGAGCTCCCTTACAAGACTTTAGAATTTATCCGCAAAGCTTCCATGACTGCACTTAGCTTCTCTCTTGAAAGAACTCCTATCAGCTCCTTGTTTTTTTATCCCTTTGGTGTATTTCTTTGTCTTTTTAAATTCTTTAACTTTGTGTCGCAATATTAATTGTAGTAGTAATACTCAAACATGGGGGCTCTGGTGGCTTAGTGGCAAGAAGCTGCATTGCAATCCCGAAGGCATGTGGTTCGCGGCCACCAGCAGCTCTGTGGGAGAAGGATGGGCATTCTCCTCCCATGTGATTAACTGCCTCTGAAAACTGCTGGAGGGTCAGCAGTGAGTCGGTTCCAACTCAACAGTACACAACAAACAACAGCAACATAGACTAGCTTAATAATTTATCTAATACACAGTTAATTTAGAATTTAATTTATCATTTATCTAATATGTAATTATAATTTATCTAATATATAACATAATTTACTGAACACAATATTCCAAATTCTTCATAAATATCTTTTCTTCTTTATCTAAGTTTTCAAAAATGAAAGAACCTATGTTGTTGTTGTTGTTATGTGCCGTCGAGTTGCTTATAAAATGGAATAAAGAAGCTGCTGAAGGTTTTTTGGTTTTGTTTTGTATTGTTACCTAATAAGTGTTGTTGTTATTGTTGCTGTTGATTGCCTTTGAGTCGAGCATAACTCATAATGATCCTGTAAACAAGAGGCCTGAAGCCTCTCTACAACTATTGACATTTATCAAAGTTCATGGAGTTTCTGGAGGCATGTTATTTAAAAGTGGATGCCACTACTGCTTCCAAATACCTGGAGTACTAGGAAATTTAATTCAGATTTGAATTTATAATCCATGTTCTTATTATGATACTAAATTGAATTGTCTTAGATCATAACATTTCACCTTTATGTGTGATGGATTTTATTTGTGTATTTAGGTGGGGTTGGGCGAGAATGAGGAATATAAGAAAAAATGAGCTTTCTAATAGTACTAAAATCAAACAAAAAATGAAAACAAAATACAATATAGCCAACAAGATAACAAGCCAGCAAGAAAACGCAGCTCACTCACCATAGAAATGGCAGCATAAGCTCACTTGATCTTATTTAAATGACAGTGGTCTAATATGAGGTTGTTCTCTGCTAAGGTGTAGAGACTAAGGTCAGACAAAGGCCATTCCTGATTAATCACATCAACTTCCAAAGAGCTTTACATTTTGGAGGGTGAGCTCTATTATAAAGCTTATTTTGGAGATTACAGTCTACTTAATTTAGCTTTATTAAACAAGCTGGTGTCTTACATAGAAAACCAAAATGAAATTGCACAGTATTCAGGTTTAAGGAAATACATAATAAGTTTTATCATCAAACAAATTGAAAAATCCAGAACCGTGTGTAGTATGAGCTCCTAGAGGCCACGGGTTGGTTATCTCATAATCAAAGCTCGGGATCTCAGCAATAAATTTGAATTAATCAATGAAACTTGACTTGTCACACTATCATTCAGATTTGGAACAAGATAGAAAGAAAGGAACAGAAGACTGAAAATGTAAAAATTCCATCTCAGCTTTTATCATTTTATCTTAATGTGAAAATATTTTATAAATATTCATCAATTATTGTTGTTGTGTACCATGAAGTTGAAACTGACCCATAGCTGATTCTCTGGTGGGTTTTCCAAGGCAATTGATTGCACAGGAAGAGACTGACCATTTTTCTCCTGTGGAGCAGCTGGTGGATTTGAACTCTGTGCCTTTGGGATTGCAGCACAGTTTCTTACCACTAGACCTCCAGAGCTCTCTATATCCCTAAGTTGTTGTTGTTAGGCACTGTCGAGTTAAGTACGACTCACAGCAATCAAATGAACAAAAGCTCTGAACACTTTTCTATCCTGTGCCATCTTCACTCTTCCTGACACACAGATGTCATATCCCAGTAGAGTCCACACTATCTCTTCTACTAGAGCACACCCTCCTCTTTATAAAGGAAAGCTTATCATGATGATATTGGAATAATTTCTTTTTGGTAAATTGTGGCAAGCATATTTAAAAAAATTGGTGCAACCACTGTGTAAGGTGGTATGGTACTTTCTCAAAAAGTTGCAAAGAGAGATATCATTTGACCCAGCAATTCCACTACTGGGAATATACCCCAAAGAGACCATAACTGCCACCCAAGCTGATATATGCACACTCATGTTTATTGCAGCTTTGTTCACAATAGCAAGGAGTTGGAAACAACCTAAGTGCCCATCAACACAGAAATGGATAGAGAGGCTGTAGTATATTCACAAAATGGAATACTATGCTGCATTGAAAAACAAGGAACTCATGCAATATTATTCAAAACGGGTGATCCTGGAGGACATTAGGCTGAGTGAAAGATCTCAGTCACAAAAGGACAAATACTGCATGGTGCCACTGTTGTAAAACATGACTGACCTCCGGGTTGGGGGGAGACTGAGAAAGATGGGTTCAATAATGTATACTGCACTGAAACAGGTAAGGGAGAAAACCATTTAAAAGGGTTATGTGATTAGGTATTTTTCTCATGACAGGAGTCGAAAGTGAAGGCTACATGGTGGAGTTGACCTGGGGGAGGGTTTGTAAAACAATGAAAGAATTTTTCTTTAACTTTTCTAAGAGGGTAGTGTAGTGGGGGGAGGGTTGGGAGAGGATAAAAGTGCAACAATAAATGAACGGAAATCCAAAGTCTCTGTAAATTTTCACTGAAATAAAAGAAAATTACAAAAAATATAAAAAATTTCACACTCATTTTCAGTCAGACTGTTCTATTACCCTTCAAAGCCTAAATCACATTGTAACTAATTTTCACCAAAAGAAATACATAGATATATAAATAAATAGATTTAATCTAACAGGGATATATGATATAAAAGTGATTTGACATATGTAAGGATCAAACTCATTACTCCCTAGTTGGAACTGATTCACTATCCAGTGATTTCTCAGAGGTTGTAAATCTTCCAGGAAAAGATCATCTTTCTTCCAAGGAGTCACTGGTAGATTCGAACCTCCAGAGAGAGAATGCCTTTGGATTAGAAGAACAATTTCCTGTAGATAATTCTACAACAACTGCTGTATTTAAAAATAGTTACTTAGGAATCACTGAGTCAAGTACAACTCACAGCGACTTCATGTACAGCAGATGGACACCTGACCCTGTCCTGTACCGCCCTCATGATTTCAGTCATGAGCCAGTCCATTAGAACTGTCACCAGTCAAAGACGTTTTTTAAAGTGAGAATTGCCATTTAAGAATAGGAACGTTATCATTTCATCTTACAGAGCATTACGAAGTATAAAGACCCTCTTTGTGTCTATAGCTGAATTATAAATTAATGAAAGGATAAACAAGAAAGATCATCTTATAATTACTCAGCAGACTTCTTCTATAGCATTTTTTTTTCTTTTTCTAAAATGCATTCCTTCTGATGACATCTCATGGGACATAGTTAGAAGAAAGGAGAAATTCCGACTTCATTCATCTGCTTCTTTTTCCTCTTTTATTCCATGGCTTTGAAATATCATCTTTAATAAGAGCAATTAAGGGATTTCTAAGTACTGACTCTTCTTGGGGAAAAAAAAAAACCCCAGAAACACAAAAACCCAGTGACGTGTGGTTGCTTATTCATAGTACTTTGATTTAGACACATGATTTATATGGAGTTCACACTGTCAGAGCCAGGAGCCATAAACAGATGACATGGGGTGTTTGTGACTTTAATTCATGCAGTATGATTTTCCTGGGATTGAGCTAATATTTTTAAAGGATACTTACTTCTGATTCTACAAAGCATAAATTGATTAACCATAGAACTTACAGCAATATTAAGGAGAAAAATTTTCAACTATTACTCATCCATTCTCTTCACTAAAGAACACTCTTCAGCTTCTTCAACATGGTTGTCTACCACCAAGCCAATTCCGACCTACAGGGACCCTGTATGACTGAGTAGAGTGGTTCCCCAGGTTCCTCAGGGTATAATCTTTACAGGAACCTATTACTAGGTCTTTTCTATTGTGGAGCCACTGGATCTTTTTTTTGGTCAGCATTGGAGTCCTTAATCATTGTACCACTTGGGCTCCTTTCCTCATAGTTAAAAAAAGTGACTAGACTTCTACTTACTTATCCCCAAGGGTTGTATAAAATAGACTTATACTATGAAGAGGTCTACAAGCAGTTCTATATTGCCATTCTGTGGAGATTGCCTCAAAGTGACGGGACTCCCTTGTTTTTATATCTGTTAAACGTGTAGTAAGTGACTCAAGGACTTAAACTATAAGATGAAGCAGAATAAATAACTACAGAAATTTCAAGCTAGAATACTTCTAAAAATTGTTCAGGTCCTTCTTTACCAAGAAATTCTGACAAGTTCCAAAATTGGAACACAAATCTTTAACCATACATTCTTTTTCCTTCCTCACAAAATGTCCTTCATCTTAAAACATTATGTTCTCATGGAAATATACTATTTTTCATGTAGCACTTAGGAAATTTGTATAAAATAACAATAAAGCCTGAAACCTACTACTGCCCAGTGGATTCCAACTCATAGCTACTGGACTAGAATTCAGGCCCAAGAAATAGGAGTTCTAAAGTTCTTAAGTAGCCTTTGCACTCTAGATTAACTATGATTTGGAATATTAACCTAAGTTGGATGAATCTTAAGACTTTATTGATCCCCCTCTTCCCCTAAGAAATGAACAAGTCTTTATTGTGTGGTCTGAGAGGTGCAGAGAAGGTAAGTCAAGGGTGGTTTCTTTTTTTTAGGGGATTTAGAAAGGACTAGAGAAGATGGTATTTTGCTTGGAATTTGGGGCTGTTAATTAACTTGTGTACGGGCTTTTGTGATCAAGCCCAGAGCCTTATCAGGATCCATTGTCTTGTCTTGTTGCCATAGACATTATCAGGTTTCTTGAAGGAGTGATCAGACTAGGATGGCCTCTTTGTTTAAGAATCTGGGCCACAGCAACAGCCTTAATCCACCCACAACAGACAAAAAAGGGTCTCTTCTGTAGTCAGCTTCCTCCCCTCAGAAATCATACCATTATTTGCAACACTTCATTGATTTTGTTTTCAAACTTAGAACCAGAGAACCACTAATTTAGCTCTTCTCTAATAATAAAGTTATGACATAAGAGGTCTAGAATGATCAGGGTCATATTTCTTACCCTGGAGATGAAATTGTGAGAAAACAAATACTAACTGAAATAGTGAAATACCGAGTAAAATATTCGATGCTGAGAGAAAACCCTATGACTTTTCAAGTACTTGTTTTTAATGGTCTTTGTGATGAATTTGTATCTTTGATATTCTTATATTTACACTTTCTGTAGATAGCTCATTTCTGCTAAGTCAAAGAAAAGCTGAGGCTGAGGCAGGGTTGTCAAGTCTGGACAGCTAAACTTTTGGTGAGAAGAGAAAGCATTGCTTAATGTGAGAAGGTGATGAGTTTAATTTGGATGTGCTGAGCCTTCAATTGTCTGTTGTCTAGGGCCTCCAAGGTTTGTTTAGTAGTCTATGACTAGAAACTATCAGGGCCTTGATTTCAAATCTCATGTGGGAATACACTAGTGCATCATCATAGAATGTTCCCTAACTGGTGCGTTATTTTCCAAAATAGATATTGTTAGGCATTTGGAGGACTTAAAGATTATGCAAATTGTGTATTCAAATGACAGTTACTGAATACATAGCAATGCGCATTTCTCTCTGGTTTCTGTATTTACAGAAAAACTATTTCCACATGGGTAAAATCATAGTGCTTATATAATTTTGTGTCCTCTTTTAATTATAGCATTTAAAAACCTCTGAATATTATTAGAATGTAGCATCATTTTAAATAGTTATATAATATTCCATGAGATGATGGGCTTTAATTTAGCATTTCTCTCCTGTTGAGCTCTTAGACTGTTTATATTATTTGTGATATAAGGGGCATATTTGACATTAAAACAGTCTCTATTTAATATACATAATATTTTTTTTCTTTTGAATAAAATACATTTCTAGGAATATTAGGTAAAGTGGGTTTGCCATTATTAAAACAAAGATACTGTGATCCATAGCTGATCTGAGGGGACAGCATAAACCCCATTTTTTTATAAACCCTCAAATGTCCTGGGTAAAGTCTTATCTGTCCTTGCAAAGTAAAGAATTCATTAGTGTCTATGTGACACAAAAAGAGTAAAGGTGGGCAAAGTAGCCAGCCCATCAAAAGCCGGTCCACATGACTGATCCCCCAACCCACCAATCATGATCTCAATCTCCCCGCCCCAACAGTGGCACCCAGGAAAGCCATAAAAGCAATTGGAGGGGGACTTGGGGCTTTTTCCTTCGCCACCTTCCTACTGAGGGAGAAAGTCTCTACATGTGGATGTTCTCTGGAATAAAGTGCTTTCTTGTATTTATATACGTGTGGATTATTCTTTTGAGGGGCATTTTGTGGGCAGAACAGATCCTCGATCTGGTTTCCAAAGGTAATAATTGCACAGAAGGTGAGTGACCATCCTTCTCATTCAGAGCAGCTGGTGGATTTGAACCATGTGCCTTTGGGATTGCAGTGCAGATTCTTCCCACTAGGCCACCAGAGCTCCCCAAATAAAATATATTTCTGGAATATTAGATAAAGTGTGCTTGCTATTATTAAAACAAAGATAGCCTATAGTCAAGAGTCACATCAGAGACAAGTAAGGATCAAAGTTAACTTTTAGTTATCAAAGTCAATTTTCACTATTCATTCAACAAACTTCTGTTGCTCACTTCTTACCCATGAGTGAATGTGTCAATGCATCATTTTGTAATTCATTTTAGTAACTAGCTTATAGTGCAGTTTAAAGTTTCTCCCTGGATGTACAGTCTCCTAATTTTCTTATCTTTTTCAGAGCCTCTGCTTATCTCTTATATTTTTTATTTTGTTGTTGTTATCAATATGATAATTGCCCTTTCCTTGTGTTTGACGACTCTCATTGCCCATGCTTAATTAAATCTATTTCAAACTCATCCTCCAGCTAATTCTCTTTCTCTTTTCAGAACCTCATATTCTCATATTCTCTTCCCCCAGGCCCTGATGACAGGAAAAAGCAACAATTTAAAAAATCATACCCCCATCCCCCCAATCTCCTGTATAGTCTTCGTTCTGGCCATTGTGAAAGCTGACTGTATTATGCCTACTTCAAAAAAGAAACAAAAATGAAAAGTCCGTCTATTTCATCATTCCCTAGAATGAGGGTCTTCTTTAACATGCGATCTTAGCCTCATGCTTTTATCCATGAAGCCATACCAGTGCTCTGTAAAAACCTCATTTCCCAGGGCTTCTTCTTAGTTCTGATATGATAACTTTAGCATTGATTCAACAGTACAGATATGACATGCTGCAAATAAATAGCAGTCACTTCCATCAAAGCTTGAAGATTTGTTATGATGGATATATTCAGACACACCAGTCTCTTTTTAGAAAATGCAATTTTATGGAAAAATACAAGATAATTGGTCTTTAGCTCTTGCAATAAACTTCGATAGCACCTGCCATATTTAAATTAATACAGTGCTTCTAACTGCTAGATTAGTCCTTCTGATTAAGTCAATCATGTAAAAAAAGATTCAGACATAGTCCATGTGCACGTGGCTTGGTAGCTGTTTCCTAATGTGGGTTCTTTTCTCTTTTTGGAAATGGTCTGATGTTTGTCCATGTACTAAGAAAAGGGAATCAAAAGTTCTTTATTCAGCCATATATCCTGTCTGGCCTTATCTGCCAACTTCAGCTTTCACCTCACATTGTGTCATGTCAGAGGCACGTTTTATTGGGTGCTGGAAGATTCTCCAAAGCAATGACCTAGTATTTGAAGCCTCTGAACACTGGGTCTGCTTCCCGAAGATCACATACACATCACTCTCGAGGATTTATCCGCTCTCCCATTGTCCCTATTTCCTCTGACTCTGCCTGACATGGTGCAGATCAAGAAACTTAGGGAACAGCTTTGCTCCTTTTAAATCTCCTTTAAACCAGCAGCAGGAGTAAATCAAACTCACAGGCTGGAGCCAGCTGAATGGAAAGTCCCAAGACTGGCATTTCAATCGGCACTCCCACTTCTGGAGAAAGCCTGGATAGCCAGCAGTGAGGAAGTTCCTTCCAGGGGACAAATGAACACTCAACGGGCTACCTGCTTTAAGGCAGCTAGTGACCCAGAGGACACAGCTCTTAGGACTTCTTCACTCAGATGTGAACACAGTTTCTCAAAGACGAAGACCTCCCTATTGTTCACAACCAGTGATGATTCATTTCTATTACCTAAATTAAAAAAAAAAACCACACAATCCTTTTCTAAATGCCCAAAATTTGGTTCAAGTAGAACATTTCCCCCCTAAAATAAATATTTTATGAGAAGTCCATCAACAACAAGGTCCGAACAACATTTTACATAGTCTTAGTATATGAAAGTTAGTCACAAACCACACAATTAAGTTTCATCCATCTTTCTACATCGGTGGTTTAAAAAGAATAATTATACCCCAAAAGAGAATGATTAGGAGGTAATGAAAATTTAAGAAAATACATACTAACCAAATAGGGAACTTGGTTTT
This sequence comes from Elephantulus edwardii, assembly GCF_000299155.1. Lineage (NCBI taxonomy): Eukaryota > Metazoa > Chordata > Mammalia > Macroscelidea > Macroscelididae > Elephantulus > Elephantulus edwardii. The sequence goes on from NW_006399787.1 coordinate 4,310,966, forward strand.
GAATGTGAATTTATATCCAGTGTGGAAAGAATATATTTCATATTCAAAGGGACTAAGTAAATTTTGAAATAGCAGAGTTTTATTCCCTTTTCAAGTCCTGAAAACAATTCCAGTAAAATATATTCTGATTTAAATAGCTTAATGACATAATTTCCTCTTAAAAAAAGATTCATCTATCTTTCCTACTACAGATTCCATATTCCTCTGCTGGTTCAGCTTGTTACACACTCAGCAGTAGTTAGGGATTTACATGGGTGTGATTCAATTGTGAGTGTCATGTGCTTCGATGCATTCTCAGTATGACCGAATGCCAGGTGGTCCCAATAAAAGTGACTTCAGAGCTGGAAGAGGAATTCCAGAGCACCTACTTGGCATCTTCATTTAGAGAGGTGAATTCCAAGCCCCAGAGGAGAAAGAATTTCTACAATGTCACAGGGCTGAGTGGAAAAGTCAGAGAGCAATTCCTCTCTCCACTCCATTCTAGGCCTCTTCCTAGTGCCTACAAAGGAGATGCTTAAGAAAACGTAGTCTATGGATTCATTTTAATTCTATCATTTTTACACCGTCACTTAACTGCGCTGTTTAGGATATTCACTCAGTGTGTAACATGAGAAAACGCTTTTAACTGACCCACAGGTGGGTTTTCAGACTAATTGCATTGGGAAAATCGGCTGTGAGGGACCTCTCACGAGTACTGAAGAGCAACAATGTCAGGCTAGAGACTAAGGTGTGCCTGATCCGGGCTATAGTCTTCACAATTATGTGCTATGCATCAGAGAGTTGGACAGTGAATAGGGTTAACAGAAAGATAATTGATGCCTTTGAGCTGTGGTGCTGGAGAAGAGTGTTGAATATACCATGGACTGCTAGGAGAACAAACAGGTTTGTCCTGGAGAGGGTCAAGCCAGAGTGTTCCCTGGAGTCAAGGATTCTGAAGCTTTGTCTGACATATTTTGGGCATGTTGCAAGGAGGGACTGTTCCTTGGAGAGGGACATCATGTTTGGCAGAGTGGAGGGGCGGTGAAGGAAAGGAAGACCTTTGGTGAGATGGATCAATTCTGTGACTGGAGCTGTGGGAATAAGTGCGTTTGAGATGGCTAGGCTGGCACAGGATAGAACAGCATTTAGAGCTCTTATACATAGGGTCACTATGAGTCGCAAGCGACTCGATGGCACATAACAACAACAACCACAACAATGGATTAGAACCTCTGTCCTTTGGGTTGACTGCACAATTCTAGATTCACTAAGCCACTGTTTGGATAGGTATGATTGTTGTTAGGTGCCATTGACTCGACCATAGCCCATGGGAACCCACGGACAGCAGATTTGAACCTTGCCCTGTCCTGTAGGCCATGTTCACCATCTCTTCTATATCTGAGCCCACTGTTACAGTCACCGTGTCAGTTCATCTCGTTGACAGTCTTCCTCTCTTTCAGTGACCCTCCACCTTACTGAGCAGGATGTCTTTTCCAAGGATTGATTTCTCCTGACAACGTACCCAAAGTATGAAGCATCACCATTCTTACCTCTAAGGAGTTGTACTCAAAATGGAACGGAGTGAATGTGTGTGTGTGTGTGTGTGTGTGTGTATGTATGTATGTAAGGGAGACAAAAGGATGGAGAAAGAAAGAATTAGTATTGTTGTTGTGTACAGTAGAGTTGGAACAGACCCATAGCTGACCCTCTGGTGGGCTTTCAGAGGCAATTTATCACAAGGGAGGAGATTTTTCATCCTTCTTCTGCAGAGTATCTGGTGATCTTGAACTACATGCCTTCAGGATTGCCGGGCAAGTTCTTTCTACTAGGCCACCAGAGCTCCAGAAATAGTATTAGGGTTTGAGAATATATGACCAAAAAAAAAAGGGTATGGGAAGATTACAGAAAGACTGTATTATGTATGTTCTTATATCAGTATTTACTCTGCATATATATTCTTTAATGCATGTGTAATGATATGAAATCTCATATTGGAATGCATTAAATTAAAAAAATCAGGTATATGAGTCCTTTATTCTACAAGGAAGTGGAGACAAGGAGATGTGAAAACATCTGAAGAAGTGACAGCTCAGTCACTGTACAATCTAAACTGAAACCAACATTTCCAGAGGCCCTGGGGAAAAAAATCTACTTTAGAATTTGTGGTCTTTAAAAAAAATCCCAAGCCTCCATTATAGAGAAATAAGTGGGTTTAAATGTTGTTCTACTACAGCTTCTCAATCCCAACAAATGTAAGGCTGGTAGTGAACAACTGACCACCCCTCTAAAGCTCAGAAAGCCTACTGGTAGGGAAGTTGCACTGCCAATCCAATGATGCTCAGGCCAAACCCACCAGCTGCTCTGTGGAAGGAAGACATGTGGACAATCTCCTCCCGTGCAATGTCCAGCCTCTGAAAACCCGCTGGAGGATCAGCCACGAGTTGGTTCTGGCTTGACAGCAGTGAGCTTGTTGGGTTTTTTGGTTTATTTGTCAGAAACCATGGAAATAGAAGAGAGAGGCAGGGTTATGTTATAACAGAATGTGATGCCTTGAAAGTTCTGAGCAGCAGAAAAAGACAAGGATAATGGCTACTTAATCATCTTCACTATGAAGTGACAATTCCTTAGACTCTGATGACAGTCATGAATGATGCAGAAGGCGGACATGATGAATGCAGAGCAATTCCTGGAGACAGACACTTTCGGGGAATTTATGCCCCCTCCCTGCAGGACGAAAGGGCTCCTGGGCTCAGTTATCATTTGTTCTGGGAGAGAATTTACAATCTCTCCCGCACCTCCTTTCACCCTACTCAATAAAGCGCTTATTTTGATATACTGAGTGCGATTGTTCAAGAACAACTGTATCCTTGGAAATTGATGCTCAGTGAACAGTTGTGCTGGCTCGCTTTTCCTCTCACTTCTTAACTCTTTTGTCATTTCCCTGCACAGGTCCCCAATCACATGTGTAAATATTTGGTCGAAGGCCATGGATATATGGGGGGAGGTGTGATAACACACACACAAACACAGTCCAATAGTGATTAATTTTATAAAACATAGTGCACAAGAATGATTGTATGAAACACAATGTCAATGAAGAATAGCGTGAAACACAATGTATAAGAACTTTGTAAACAAATTGATAATAAAAAAGCTCTAAGGTTGTTTGGTTTACTGAGAAATTCTTTAATACATGATTACATAACCTTTAGAATTCATAATAGTATCTTATTTTATATCCTCTGTCCATCCACAATTAATTTATGAGTAAAGAAATAATTGTTGCATTCACATTTATCAGCTTCTGGCCTAGTGGTAAGAAGCTATGCTGCAATCCCGAAGGCATACACTTGAATCCACCAGCTGCTCCACAGAAGAATGAAAGGCTATCTCCTTCTGTGTGTTTAACTGCCTCTGAAACCTGATGGAGGCTCAGCTATGAGTCGGTTCTGACTCAACTGTACACGACAACTGTGTACTAAGGGAGCTCTGGTGGGCTAGTGGTAAGGAACTGCACCGCCAGCCCAGAGGCATGCATGAGGTTGGAATTACCCAGCTGCTCTGGGGAGAAAGATGGGCAATCTCCTTTTCCATCACATGGAAATTTCATGGATATATGAACATGTTCTTTTGTTTTACTTTCCTTTTCCCCTCTGAAAACCCATCCTCTAAAGGAACTGGAGGGCACAAAGTAGGTGGTAGAGAAAATGATTGGAGAAGTAACTAGAGCACTAATTATAAATGGTCCCACAAAACGTACTGCGATGGGAAAGTCTGAGGTTAGGGACCTCTCCAAAATACTGAAGAGCAACAGTGTCTCTCTGGAGACTAAGGTCCGCCTGATACAGACCATGGTTTTTGCAATCACTTGTTATGCATCAGAGAGTTGGACAATGACTAGGGAGGACAGAAGGAGAATTGACGCCTTTGAGCTGTGGTGCTGGGGAAGAGTATTGAATGTACCATGGACTGCCAAGAAAACAAACAGATTCATCGTAGAGAGGATTAAACCAGGCTGCTCCTTGGAGGCAAGGATTCTGGGGCTTCGCCTGACATACTTTGGACATGTAAGGAGAGAGAGGTCTTTAGAGAGGGACATCATGCTGAGTAGAGTGGAGGGACAGTGCAGGAGGGGAAGACCCTCTATGAGGTGGATTGATTCAGTGACTGGGGTACTCGGGATGGGTTTGTCAGAGGCAATGAGATTGGCACAGGATAGAACACGGTTTAGGGCTGTTGTACATAGGGTTGCTATGAGTTGCAAGCTACTCGACGGCACATAACAACAACAACATGGAGGACTCATTGAGAAAGGGCATAGCTTTACTATGAGAAGACTAAAAAGATCTCTAATAGATCTATTGATAATATTCTACTTATAGCTTATTGTAAGAGGAATACTTGAATAAATGCAGGGCATTTTAAATCAGAGCTGGTGGAAGATGGGCTTGGTGGCTAAGCTCAGACACCTTAATGGACACATAAAATAAGTCTCATACTTCATCTGAAAGGAGAACTAGGAAGAATAAATGATTATTACTGGAGTCAAGTTTAAGGGACAAAATATTTGTAAAGAACACTTGCTAGAGCTGTGGGACCCTATGTCTCCAATGATGTATGACCAGCTGCTGTGCTCCAGTAGAGGTTATCATTGCTTAGGAGTATCTGCCCAAAAGAGGAACATCTTTGATAACTCGTTTTCAAATTGTTTCAAAGGAAGCCTCCCGAACAAAAATAGAATATACAAACCCAGAAATAAGCAGTGTTAATAGAACAAACCCTCTCTACTAAATTAAGCATCTTCATTTCCTTGATTTAATTTTCAAGAGATTTTTCCTTGGGAACCTTTTATCTGTTACAAGTTCTAGATGAAGAATATTTTTTTAATTTACTAATTTCAGTCAAAATTTAGAGACTTTGGATTTCCATTCATTCATTGTTGCACTTTTCTCCCTTCCCAACCCTCCCTGCTAGTACACTACCCTCTTGTAAAAGCAAAACAAAACTTCTTTCATTGTTTTACAAACCCTCCCCCAGGTCCACTCCACCATATAGCCTTCGCTCTAGACACCTGTCATGACAAAAATACCTAATCACATATCACTTTTAAACAGTTTTCTTCCTCATCTGTTTCAATGCAGTATACATTATTGAACCCATATTTCTCAGTCTCCCCCAACCCCAATGTCAGTCCTGTTTTACAACAGTGGCACCATGCAGTATTTGTCCTTTTGTGACTGAGATACTTCACTCAGCATAAAATTGCATGAGTTCCTTGTTTTCCAATGCAGTGTGGTAATCCATTGTGTGAATATACCACAGCCTCTCTACCCATTTGTGTGTTAATGGGCACTTAGGTTGTTTCCAACTCCTTGCTATTGTGAACAAAGCCACTATAAACATGGGTGTGCATTAGACGAAGAATACTTAAACAATGACTGTAGTTCAACAACAAAGAGGAAAAAGTAACCCACTTTTTTTTAATGGGCAAAGGAATTAAATAGATAATTTTCCAAGGAAGATAAGCAAACATCCAGTAATCAAAAGATGTTCAAAATTATTAAGAAAACACAAATCTATACCACAAAGGAATATCAACTCAAACTCTGTAGAATTCAACTATCAGTAAAATGGGAAATATTAAGTAGTGACAACAGTTTGGAGAAATTTGAACCTTCATTTACTGTTTTGGGAATTTAAAATGGTTTGTCTACTAGGGAAGACATTTTGGGGTTCCTAAAAAATTGAGCATAGAATTACCATATGCCCCAGAAATTCAATTGTGATGCATATGTCCAAAAGACGTAAAAGTAGAGCCTCAAACAAATCCTTGTATGTCAAATTTTCTGCAATATTATTCACAATGGCCAAAATTGTTCAACAGATGAATAAACAAAATGTGATACATCTATGCAATGAAATAGTATTCAGCCATAAAGGGAAATGAAAGTCTTACGGTGGTAACTTGAATGTCTGAAACTTGAAAAACAATACGTTCAGAAATTTACACCCTAAGTACAAATATTACGTTATCTTATGTATATTAAATGTCTAGATTCTGCAAATGTGCAGTTGTTTCTAGGTGTCGAGTCCTGTACAACTCACAGTGACGTTAAGAACAACAGTCTGAGCCTTGCCCCATCTGCATCTTCATCACCTCGGACAAGCTCAAGTCCACTGTTAACTGTGTCAGTTCATCTCATTGAAGGTCTTCCTCTCTCTCTCTCTCTTTCTCTCTCTGACCCTCCACCTTTCCCAGCATCATGCCTTTTTTAAAGGCTGCCCCCTCCTGACAACATGTCCAAAGAAAAAACAAGTCTCACTTGGAGGAAGTACCACCAGAACACTCATTAGAAGCAAGGATGATGGAACTTACAGAGAACACAATATGGTCATCTGCGGGTTGAGGCAAGGAGGGAAAGGGAGTTATTTAAGAGATTCTGAGTTTCAGTTTGAGGCAATGAAAGATAATGAAATAAATTGTGGTGATGATCATACAGTATGGTGAATGCAATTAATGTCACTGAATTATACACTTAAAATAACTGTAATAATATGTTTGGGGTATATTTATTTTATTACACAGTATTTAAAAAAGTTCTCTTTTCAATACATTGTTGCTATGTCTTTGGTGGGAAAATCACTAGTCATTTTCAGAAATGTGAAAATCCTATAAAGCATTATTGCTTTTCTACAAATTCTTTAACACATTTGTCAGGATCCTCCCTAAGGGCAACATCCTCAAGGATATTTTTGGTGTACAGTCTGTCTTCTAGGAAAATCCCATTAATAAAATCATCCATTCAAAAATATTTCTCTGATAACTGAAATAGCAGCAGTCAGCCACAACTCCTTTCTTTTTACCATGAAAACCCCAGGAGAAGTAAGGAGGCAGTGGGCTAAAAATGGTCCTTTCAAATACTGGCGGACAGGGTTAAACATACTAACAATTTCTACAAAGCATGAGATTTTATTTCTTAAAAGAACATGATCCTGAGACAACAATAACACCAAGTGACAGAGTCAGTCCACAGGTAAAAGACACCAAAGCTTAAGACATCTTTCTTATATATATAGACCACTGATCCTTAACAGGAAATGAAATACTTTTTATAAATGGTCATTTTGAAGAAGTCTCCTTTAAAGTATTTTGAATGTGAGAAAGTATATATATATTAGGTAAGAAATAAGGAAGGAAGAAAGAAAACAGGACAAAAGATAACAGATAATACAGAATAGTGGATACCTGATAAAAACGATAAAATAATTTTCTGCCTAAAGATTATCCTGGAGGCTGGGCTCTATGAGGAGAAATGTGGGGTCAAGATTGGTGGAAGATGTATCAATAATCTGTGTTATGCAGATGACACAGCCCTGCTTGCTGAAACTGAAGAGAACCTGAAGCACTTACTGCAGAGAGTCAAGGACTGCAGCCTCCAATATGGATTGAGGCTCGATGTCAAGGAGGCAAAGATTCTCCCCACTGGATCAATTGGCAGCATCAGGATGGATGGTGAAGAGATTGAGATTGTTCCCAGCTTTAGTCTGCTTGGCTCCACAATCAACACTCTTGGCACCAGTAGCCAGGAAATTAAAAGGCGTATTGCCATGGGAAATTCTGCTGTTAGGGACCTCTCCAAAGTACTGAAGAGCAATGGTATTTCTCTGGAGACTAAGGTGGGTCTGATACAGGACATGGTCTTTGCAATCACTTGTTATGCATCAGAGAGTTGGACAATGACCAAGAAGGATAGAAGGAGAATTCATGCCTTTGAACTGTGGTGCTGGAGAAGAGTATTAAGAATACCATGGACTGCTAGGAAAAAAAAAAAACAAACAGATTTGTCCTGAAAAGGGTTAAACTGGGTGGCTCCTTGGAGGCAAGGATTCTGAGGCTCCATCTAACATGTTGTGACATGTTGTAAGGAGAGACCGGTCCTTGGAGAAGGACATCATGCTTGGGACGGTGGAGGGACAGCGCAGGAGAGGAAGGCCCTCTATGAGGTGGATTGATTCAGTGACTGGGGTAATCGGGATGGGTGTATCAGAGACAGTGTGATTGGCACAGGACAGAGCAGAGTTTAGGGCTATTGTACATAGGGTCACTATGAGTCGTAAGTGACTCGATGGCACATAACAACAACAACAACAACAACAACAAAGTATATCTGAGCATTTTGAGGTTTTTAGGGTTTTTTCCTCTTGAAGAGAGGTTACAACATTTTCATGTTACTATGCAAGAATAACAAAAGCAGTGGAAATGATGGATGAATAAAAAACAATGTAGAAAACTCTAGGAAATAGAATCTCTATACAAGTAAGCAAAGGAATAAGAATTAAACTACTGGGTCAGGAGATGAAGTGGTTTTGGAGTGTGTTTGCTTGTTTTGGGGGTTTTTTTGTTGTTGGGGTTTTTTTGTTTTGTTTTTTAGAAAAGGCTTTCAGAAAAAAAAAAAACAACCCAAAAGTTGTTACAGTACATGGGAGGGCAAGGGGTAACAGAATAAAACGGCAATAGATGGAAATGAAAGTGGGCAAAACAAGAAAGAATTCCTTGATCACCAAGGGGATAAAATCAATACAAAACTGAAATTAGTTACTGTGGGGGCCTTAAAGGTTTCTAGCTCAGCAAAACATTCAACCTCCCAACTTCATCTACTCTTTATTTTACAAACCCTTTGCATTCCATTCCCATTATGTGCTTTCATCTGTTCTTTCTTGTTAGAAGGTAAGCTTGGTAAAGATAGAAACTTTACCTTACACATTGATACAGCCCCAGATTAATTCAAACAAAACACATCCAAACAAAACAAAAACAACACAAAGAAAAACACAAGGAGGAGAAGTGCTGGTGTTGCAGGGACTAAAGCATTCAGGTGCTAACCAAAAAGGTGGCTGAGTCAAACCACTAGCAGCAACATAGAAAAGAGATGAAGAGATTGATTCTGTAAAGATTAATAACTTTGGAATTCCTGTGTGTCCTATGTGACCTCTGGGCCCTATGTGACCCTAGAGGTTCAAATCAACTCAGTTGAAATCAACTGGATAGCAGTGGGGGCTTTTTGCCTTAAAAAAATTAAAAAGAAACCTTGTGGAATAATGGTTAAAGCACTTGTCTCCTAACTGAAAGAAACCACCACCAGTCATTGTATAGGAGGAAGACCTGGAAGTCCGTGTCCATAAAGGTTTACAGCCTTAGCGAGCCTATGAGGGAGTTCTAAGTGATTTTCCCTTGAGAACCATCCAATTGGTAGAAATTCAATGTGCAGAATATATGAAGAAAGCCTATAACTCAACAACAAAGGGATAAAAAGAAATCTAAGAAGTGGACAGAAGACTTAAACAGGCCATTTCTTCAAGGAAGAACAAGCTTCCTATAAGTAGAAATCTGCTCTATGGGGTTGAGTTTCGCTCCTTCAAAGAGGAACACAGATCTGGCTATCTTCCATCACTCATTGTCAATCAAGTCCCCACCATACTCTTCCTTATAATCTGATAAATTCTAATTTGTCACAGAATAAAAGAAAATATAATTTTTTAGAATAATGAGATTATGGCCTCAATGGCTATTACCCAGCTTTATCAATCTCTCCTATTTTCCTTGGATAATATTCCCTTTTGCTCACTCTATTCCAGGGCTTTGAATTGATATATTCTGGTTCAATACCCAGTGGGGAATTTGCATTTCTACTGTGGATATACTAAATCAGTTACATTTTAATAAGATCCCTAGGCAACTGATATTTTAGGGAAAGACCATTTGATCTTTTCTTTCCCCCCCCCTGAGATTTTTATTAAACGGCTGGTTCTTTCTCATCAATCAAGTTACATATCAAATGTAATCTCCTGAGGTCTCCCTGAACCCTGTACCAGAGACAACAGTATATCAGTTGACCCCAGCAGCCATTCTCCATCCCGTTTCACCACCACGGAGTTCATTCAAACACATATGGACCCTCCATGGGGTTTCTGAGGCTGTAAATCTTAATGGAAGAAGACTGCCCATCTTCCTTGCATGGAGATGCTGGTGGACTCTAGCCAATAGAGGCGTGTACTTGCCTGGTTAGCAGTACATCACGTAAGGCCAAGATGTTATTTTCTCCAGAGCACTAAACACATTTTACAAAAATCTCTTCCCTTTGGAATGCAAGTCCTTGAAAATATGTCTTTTGTCTTGTGCACATAGTTCCAATTACCCAAACAATATCAGACAGAGAAGTTTTTTGAGATCCAGAACACTCAATAAGGTTTTATGACAAATGTGTGTATCTTTAAGAAAAGCTTTCCTTAAAAATATCCATTTTCCTCAATAGAAAATTTATCATTATGGATCCAGTTAGTACTATTGTGATTCCTGTTAATCCCGGGGCATTTGAAACAATGTTGGAGTTTTTTCCAAACCTCCACCATTTATGTATTTTCATTAGATTCATTTGCAAAGTGGTAAGAATGACATTGATTTCTTTCCATGTTGTACATTAGGGGGATGAGTTAATTTGTACAAATGTATCTAAGACTCTTTCGACAGAAGAAACTCCATAGTCTCAGACAGTGGCATCTCTATTATTAGCTAGTGAGTCTGCTAATAAAGTGTTCTAACACTATTTTTCTTTCCTTATAGAGTTTCCAAATAGGGGAAATCAAAGGCAAGTGAGTGACACTGTGTTTTGAAAGTGGCTCCTTGAGATAGTATTCTTTCCAGAGGTGTAGAAGTAAAAAAAAAAAACAAAACAAAAACCCACAATTAACAAACCCCACCACCTCAAAATTCAATGGCACCAACATTTTCAACCCATAGTTCATAGAGCTATTTTTCAGAGCCTGATAAATAAACTCTGAAAATCCGTTTCTTTCTTCTTCTCTGCTGTAAATGCAATATATTGATTCAGGCCTCAATATTTCATGGCATTCACATGCTTCAGTAATATAGAGGATTTCTTTTTATCCCTTCATCTCAAGAAGCTGAGGTTGCTCTTAACTCTCAGAGCAAACAGCTTCTTTTCCCCTCTTCTTTTTTGCACTCAATATTCCTGATCATTGGATAAAGGGGTGACTAGGAAGACTATAGAATAACACAGATTATTGCCATTTATGTTAAGTGTTCCACTTATCCTTTGTATTTGTGTTACTGTTGTTGTTTTTTCCCCATTCCTCTCAGACCAACAGGCAAAAATTTCTAAGTGAAAGATTTTCTGAGCTAGTGTGAATAGAGAGTGGATAATTCAATTATTTACTTCAAAATCAGACGTAGTCAATGTTGAAAATTGAAAAGAACAAGGAACTTCTCAAGAATCCTGGGTAACTCCACATTTTTACGGCCCTGAAGAAATATCATTCAGTACAGCAGGAGGAAATTCTTCTGTATGGATTAATTTCCAATGCTTTAAAAGATTTATCTATAAAATGTGACTATATTGGCTTGAATAGAAAGTATTATACTAATACTTTCACCCCATCTTTAGTCTTGGAGGGATATACCTGAGTTTATTAGTGCAGTCTCTCTTTCATATTTTCTTTGCCATGTTTCTCATCTTCCAAAACAGTACCAGGATCATCGTCTCAGAAAAGGTTTCATTTATTCAGTCAGCCATATGGCTAGCATTTAGTAAACACACTGTTCTTTCAAGAAATAATTGTTTAGATCTTCTAAAATCTAGAAGGTCTCACACACACACACACACACACACACACACACACACACACACACACACGTGTTGGACTTTCTGACCCTCCAACCCTGCCTGAGTTTGAATTTTAATCCCTCTTCTAGCTATAATAGGCAGTCCATGCCTATCATGCAGCCTGTAGTGTAAAAAAGTTAACAAACGAATTTCATCATTTTTACTAAGGCCACTATGAGTTGAAATCCACTCAAAGGCAGTGGGTTTTCTCTGTACAATGAGGAAGTCAAAGGACTTGAACTTGACAGTCTAACTTGATGAGGTCCTATGATTGCAATCAGCTTTCTGTTGCCCACCTTAGCTGTCCCCAAAGAGAACTTGGAGTAGCTGACAAGCCCAGGCTGCAATGAATTGACTATCACCAAGCTGTCTGCGAACTCTTTGAAGTGGAAATTATGCACACGAAGCCAGCTGATCCTAGCAAGTCACAGCTGCCGTTCTTGGCCTCACCTGCTCCTTTCTCTCCCCACCGGGAGAGATGCCATAAGCAGGAAACTTCAGGGGGAGGTGCAGGGCAGGGACTCAGGCTTCTCAGAGCCAGCCTGCTGACACCAATCACATGAAAGTGCTGAAGGGCGAGGGCATTCCTGCACACCTCGAAGCACCTACCAACAGACACACTGACAAAGTGAAAAGGTAAGCCAGTGTTAATGGACGCTAAAGTGACTGGCCTAAACAAAGAGGGGAAGTCAGTAAACCGGACTTTGTGCATGGACCTCAATTTAGCGTCCTTTCTCTACACCAAAGCTGAGGACAAAATCTAAAACCTGCTCTCTTTGAATGAAGTGAGAAATCATTTGGGCTGAGGCATGTTCCTTCTGGTCCCTGTAAAGGTGCTGAGTAGCTTTTCCACTTGCCAACACGGGACCGCCCCTAATGCTTACTGGAAACCTTATTTTCTCTGAATAATCAAGGTTATACTAAAAGTCTATTCCCTACCTCTCCCCACTCCATCCTAGAGGCAAGAGGAGCTTAAAATAGCCAAGCGACAGACTATCTAGTTCAGGGAAAAGACGGTCATTGTAAACCCTAGTAGAGACACTTCACCTTTAAGTGTTTCTGAAGAGTATTCATAAACTTCCAATGGACGTTGTCTAAAGAACTATGACTAAGTTTGGGGTGTCTCCAAATTCAGGCAAATGTTACTTTGTTCCTCTTCTAGTATGTCAGCTTACAAAGTGACAAAGATAGTTGATATTATTTGTTGTTATTATTTGATATTATGTGCTGTCCAATTGTCTGTGACTCATAGCGACCCTAAGTACGACAGCCCTAAATCCTGCTCTATCCTGTGCCAATCTGATTGTCTCTGCCACACATATTCCCATTACTCCAGTCACTGAATGAATCCATCTTATTGAGGATTTTCCTCTCTTGTGTTGTCCCTCCACCTTCCCAAGCATGATATCCCTCTCCAAGGACTTGTACCTCCTTGCAACATGTCCAAAATATGTCAGACGAAGCTTCAGAATCCTTGCCTCCAAGGAGCAGCCTGGTTTCACCCTCTCTAGGATGAACCTAATTTTTCTCCTAGTAGTCCATGATATATATCCAATACTCTTCTCTAGCACCACAGCTCAAAGGCATTAATTCTCCTTCTACCTCCCTAATCATTGTCCACTTTCTGATGCATAGCAAGTAATTTCAAAGCCCATGGCCTGAATCAGGCACACCTTATTATACAGACTGACATCTTTGCTCTTCAGTACTTTGGAGAGGTCTCGGATAGCAGACTTTGCCAATGAAATGTCTTTTCATTTCCTGTCCACTGGTACCAAGAGTGTTAATTATGGAGCCAAACAAACTAAAGCTGTTAACAATCTCAATCTCCATCTACCATGATGCTGCCAATCGACCCAGTGATGAGAATCTTTGTTTTCTTGATGTTGAGCTTCAATCCATATTGAAGACTGCAGTCCTTGGCCGTCTGCAGCAAGTGCTTCAAGTACTCCTCAGTTTCAGCTATATTGTTGTTGTTGTTGTTGTGTGCCATTAAGTCACCAGTGACTCATAGCAACCCTATGTACAATAGCTCTGAACTCTGTCCTGTCCTGAGCCAGTCTCACTGACTCTGACACACTTACCTCCATTTCCCCAGTTACTGAGTCAATCCATCTCAACCGCCATCTACTTCTCCTGTGTTGTCCTTCCACCCTTCTGAGCATGATGTTCTGCTCCAAGGACCAGTCCCTCTGGGCTGTGTGCCCAAAGTATGTGAGACAGAGCTTCAAAATCCTAGCCTTCAAGGAGAAACTGGTTTTACTCTCTCCAAAATAGAGCTATTTGTTTTCTCGGTGGTCCATAGTATGTTCAAGACTCTTCTCCAGCACAACTTAAAGGCATCGATTCTTCTGCTGTCATCCTTAGTCATTATCCAGCTCTCTGAGGCATACATAGCAAGTGATTGTGAAGACCATGGCCTAGATCAGGCACATCTCTAGACTGACATCATTGCTTCTCAGTACTCCGAAGAAGTCCCTTAGTATTAGTAGTATGGCTGCTACCATTATCTTTGTTCTTACATATAGAACCTTTAAATTGGTGAATGAGTGATAATCTAGGATTCCCTGTATTGTTCATTACCTTCCCCTTGACTACACATCATCTAAGGCTCCAGTCCTTACTCTGATCAAGCTCATCTAGAATGAAGGTAAGAGAAAAGGAAGTAAAGATGGGAGAGAAAATAAAACAAATAACTGTAAATGGACTTGTAGTTTATGGGCTGGTAAACATGTGTCCTGGATTTTAGGGGAGGCCAGAATTCTGTAAACATTCTGTCTAACACTAGTATTGCTTGGCAAACCATTGAGAGCTTTGCTTTGGCTGAAAGTTCCTGTACCCTGAACATCCATATTCACAGTATCCATCAATGTGATTTGCTCTCAGTTTCCTCTTAGATTTCTTATTAGTTCAGGGATATCCTATCAGCATTTAATTTGGACATCTGTATATTTCTCTCAGGACTTTCTAAATTTGGAATGGAAGCCCAGGCCAAGAAACTTTTACAGCAATACCTATTCTTCTTAGCTAGCTCTCAAGCATAAGATGTGTCCTTAAAAGAGCTCTGCTATTTGTATAAAGTCCCATGGGGTATTTAAAGGAAAATTGTAAGAGAAGAGGACATTAATTTGGTACTGGTCATATTGTGGATTATTTTTAGAATAGAACAGACCTTTGCCATATTGGCCAATGATCAGAATTGTTGGGTTTACCTAAGCATTTCTTCCACTTCAGCTGTCTTATGGTACTTGATCCTACTGAATGGTCACCATGTCCTAAATCTGTCTCTGGGATAGCAGAGAGATCTACCAGCCCATATTAACCTGAAGCTTCTTACACATATTAGTAAAAAACTACAGCCCTCTAAAGTGGCATATATGGTTCCTAATTTACCCAATAAATATATTACTATCAATACTCACTGTGTGTTGTTGTACACTGTAAAGTCAGAACTGACCCATAGCCGATGCTCTGGTGGGTTTTCAGAGGTAGTTAATCACATGAGAGGAAATTGCCCCTCCTTTTCCTGCAAAGCAGCTGGTGGCCTCGAACCACGTGTCTTTGGGATTGCAACACAGCTTCTTGCCACTAGGCCACCAGAGTACACCATTATGTTATAATCTCCTCTGTGATATTTACTGCCTCTTAAAACCCACATGAGAGTCAGCTATGGGTAGGTTCTGACTCCAAGGCACACAACAACAAAAACAATCAAATATTCTGGTTTCTAGAAGTTAAAAACAAATCCTAAGCTTTGAAAGCAACCACCTTTTAAAATCTGGCTCCTTGCTTGAAGCAATTATTATTATTATTATTATGGAGATGTTAAAGCGATGGTAAAAATGTATTAAGAATATTTTATACATTGGTCATTAGGTTAAGGTCTCAGTTTCCAAAAATGTATAATCTGGAAATCACCGGTTTAAAACTATTCAGGGGCTAGTCAAAGTGTCAGGAAAGAAACCGTAAACAAATTCTAAGTTAGATGTGTTAAGTGTGTTGAAGTAGGGAGAAATTTCATTTTTAACAGTTGGAAGCAGGAGTGACGTCCACTTCCATAAATAGCTTGCCTCCGGAAACCCTTTGAACCTGGAGCAAGGATGAAAATCACACAAGTGTAGAGGACTTTCATTCACAGGGTCTCTATAAATCTCCTATGACTCGAAGACACTTAACAACAACAAGAACAAAATAAATAAAGAACCCAGGTGGTGTAGTTGGTTGAGTGTTCTCTGCTAAGCCATATGTTGGTGGTTCAAATCCACCAGCTTCTCCTTGGAGGAAAGACAGAAAGCCTCCACCCAGAATCGACTTTATGGCTTCAGGTTTAAAAACAATCACTTGCCAAACACACCTCTCACATGTGTTGACATCAGCCTTCAGAGAAACCCACCACACTATGCCTCCAAGCCTCCTTGCAAGGTTATTAAAACGAATTGCCTTCAAGCCCTTTCCAACTGTGCTCCATAAGGCTGTCAGTGACTAAGATCTTGGAAGTTGATAACCAAGCTTTTCTTTGGATGCATTTTTGGAAGATGTGAACTGAAACCTTTCCATTAGCAGGCACAGGTGTTAACAGTTTACATACCTATGGACTCTGAGTAGAAATTATAATCCCTGCTTAAAAGGTAGGGAAACTGAGGCGGAGAGGGAAATTGGCTTTTTCAAAGTCAGACAGGAGAGCCAAATGAGTTTTCCATTTCTGAGTGTAAAGCTCCTGCTCTTAATCATTACACCAAACTGCTTGCTCTTGTTAGTATTTTCTTGCATCCTTCTGTAAGTTTCAGAAAGGCCGGGGGCTGAAACCATCACTTCCTTCCTTCCGTAGTCCTTGGCTAAGCTGGAGCCTAAATAATATGTATTGAAAGGTGTGTTTTCAGCAGTAAATGCACAGCTCATTTCTCTAAGGAACAGTGAACTTTCCACTGCTCAATATTTGCTTTGTGCAATTTATACTGCTCTGCTCTCTTACCTTATAAAAATGGTATATATCATTCCTGCACCAGGATGAGGCCTCACAGAGAGCCAAGTGAACTTAGGAAGCTAAGTCTGTGGTGTTTGCGTATTGATTCCTGAGTTATACTCTATTTGTTGTTAAGCTATGCTGCGCATGTTTTAAGAGACGTGAAATAGACTATTAAAAGAATACAAAACCAGTGTAGAAATGGCTATAACTTCAGAACGTTAATCTAAGTTGACAGAGTGAGGAAACAATACCCTGAGAAATGAGATGAAGTTAGAAAGACACTTTTTCCCTTCTCCCCTGAATACGTTTAAATAAAATACATAAATGATACTTGGCTGGTAGGGTCTCCAGAGACAATAGCTCTAGAAAGTTAAATACGGTTTATGCTATTGATTTTGTAAAAATTTTCTCTAATTCAGTGGAAACAAAAACAGTTTTATCTCTAGCCCTGTAACAACATTGTTTGGATGTGATCATATGTACAAAAACATGATACTGGATTTGGTCATTTGAAAGCGATGCTCTATTTTCTATTGTTAATGCCCAGGTTTACTAAATTCATATGTATTCCCACTGTCACTGAGTCTATTGTACCTCATGGCAGTCCTCTATAGGGCTGTAAATCTTACTAGAAGTGAATTGCCTCATCTTTCTCTAGTGGAGCAATGGGAGGATCCAAACCATTGACTTTCCAGTTGTCAGTACAATGTGTAATCCACTACACCATCAGTGCTCTTCTGTACAGTGCTAAGGAGCTCCTAAGGTACATGGTTCAAATCCACCAAGAGGAATATGGTAACCGCCTCCCACGTGATTTATTGCCTCTGAAAACTCACTGGAGAGTCAGCTATGGGTCGGTTCTGACTAGATGGTGCATAACAACAACAACAACAACAAATATAAAAGCTTTCCTCTTGGGTGTCATAAAGGTAGATCACATCCTTTTGAATATCCACAGAGGAGCCGAAATGCATTTGCAGAGAAAATAACAGCATGAAAGCAAGTGAGGAATATAATTCTATTAATTTCAAAACCTTGTCTCAATGTCTTGTACCTAACCGGTGGCCAAGCTCACCAGAGAAACTGTATGCATAAAGCCTAGTCAACAAGAGACATCAAATTGCAACAAACTGGCCTTGTGGAGTGATACTCTGGATACTTGCAAAGCACAGCATCAGGCCTCTACTTTGAGGTTCATTTGAACCCATCTTCATTCTCTTACAGAATTTGAATCTCTCTTCGCCTCCACAGATGGCAGGAGACAAGTCTTTTCAAGCAATGCTATTTCAGGTATTCTTGGCTCCAATTCCAGTTTTCAGTTTATATTCCATTGAGATTTAATTCAAAATATGATTTAAAAAAAAAACAACCACAAAACAGCTTTTGAGGTAAAAGCTAGAAGATACTGGCAGGAAAGACTCAGCTCTCCCTCGTCACCTTTGTACCAAGCAACTGTTTATGAAACCCCTAGAAACTGGAACAGATGTCATAAAATGCTTACTTGAAGCAATCCTTCATAGAGAGACAAGCATTGCTGACAGAAAATCCATATATTAATAAAAAGGAAAACTTTAGGTTTTTTCTTTAAGTGAAATCATGTCTAAAGACCTCTTTTATCAAGTGTAATTCAGCAAGCAGGCACATTTTTCAATCTCCTTATTACTGTAGCCAGAAAGTTGTGGTTGTTAGGTGTCATTGAGTCTATTCTGAGTCAGAGATACCCAATATACAATCGCTTAAATCCCTGCCAGATTCTAACCAGACTAGCTTTTACAAACCCAGATCAAATGCTGGCAAGGTTGTGGAGAAACTGGAGCCCTTATTCACTGTTGATGGAAGTGTAAAATGGTGCAATCACTATGGAAGGCTGTATGGTGCCTTCTCAAAAGTTGCAAATAGAAATACTATTTGCCCTAGCAATTCCACTACTGGGAATATACCCTAAAGAAACCATAACTGACACTCAAGCAGATATATGCACACCCATGTTTTTTGCAGCTTTGTTCGCAATAGCAAAGAGTTGGAAACAACCTAAGTGCACATCAACAAACAAATGGATAGAAAAGCTCTGGTATATTCACACAATGGACTACTATGCTGCATTGAAAAACAAAGAACTCATGAAATATTATACAAAATGGATCACCCTGGAGGACATTATGCTGAGTGAAATATCTCAGTCACAAAAGGACAAATATTGCACAGTACCACTGTTGTAAAGTGGGACTGATCTGGGGTTTGAGGGGAGACTGAGAAAAGAGGGAATAAATAAGCATACTGCATTAAAACAGATGAGAGAGAGAGCTGTTTAAAAGCGATATGTGATTAGATATTGTTGTCATGACAGAGTCCAGAATGAAGGCTGCATAGTGGACTAGACAGGAGGTGGGGGGATTGGACTGGAGATGGGGAGGGATTGTACAACAATGAAAGAATTTTACTTTTCAAAGGGAAGAGAAAACTGGGCAGGGAGGGGTGGGCAGGGAGAAAAATGTCACAAGGAATGAATGGAAATCCAAAGTCTCTGTAAAT
The DNA here is from genome assembly GCF_000299155.1 of Elephantulus edwardii. Classification (NCBI taxonomy): domain Eukaryota; kingdom Metazoa; phylum Chordata; class Mammalia; order Macroscelidea; family Macroscelididae; genus Elephantulus; species Elephantulus edwardii. Next base: position 4,330,124 of record NW_006399787.1, read on the forward strand.
GTTCATTAAAATTAATTATTTTTTAAAAAGGAAAAAAATGTTCATTAATGGACTCATCATAAAGAATGGAAGGACAGAGAGACCAACAGATCATGTCTTTGGTTCGTTTCCAAGGAATAAGGAGACTCTGGGGAAAGGATCAGAGATGCTTAGCTGCATGTCCTTAAGGCACTTAGGGTGTCACGCCAGATGTTGAGGTCCCCTCATCATCAGCCACTCTGTGGTAGAAAGATAAGGCAGTCTGTTTCTACAAAGTTTTACTGAAAGCCTCAAAGTCATTGCTGTTGAGTCAGAACTAGCTCTTAGCTGACCCTTCTGTGGATTTGGGGAATGTTGTAAATCACAAAAGAAGCTGCCCCTCTTTCCCTGTGGAGCGACTGGTGGACCTGAATTGCCAGTCAAGCACCCCCTTTAGATTAGAAAGACAATTCCCTATGGAATACACCACCAGCGGTCCCTCCACAAATATCCACAGACCCGGAAATACGAGGAGCCCCTTCCACTCTCTCTTGCAGTTTCTGTGAGTGGGCGTAGACTTGGTAGCAGTTACGGGACAAAAAGTACTTGCACACAATTTAGTAAGCAAGCATTCCTCAAAAAAGAACCCCCAAAAGCCAAACAGTAAATCTGGTGGACTGGTCTTATAACATCCACAAATAAATGGTTTTTCTTCTCGGTATGACAAAGAAAAGGCAAACAAGGGTGGAGCCTCCGACAGTGTTTCAAAGTTCTCACCTGATCCCACCACGGAACTCTGGTGTGATGCTGCCTCTCAGAGTTTTTCCACCTGGCAAGGGAACAGTAGCCTGAGGACAGTTTTCCTAAAAGCTATTGCAAAAGAAAGTACACGGAAGCTGAGAAAGAAATACCAGACTAGTCCAAAGGAATCTGAACAGATTGGGACAAGGGGTCATATTTTCTGATACAGAGAGATACCTCTAAAGCATGGCAATAAACTTGACCTTAGTTGTTGTGGAGTTGGCTCAAGCTCACTGCAGACCCATGGAGAATGGAAAAGAAAAACAACTGTGCTATTTCCATGATTGTTGGTATGCGCAAGTCCCATTTTGTGCAACCACTGTGCGTTTTGAATTATTTCCAAACTGGAGTCTTCATCTCCCAACACCATATTAGACTATATTCTGTTATAAACCACAGGACTGTCATTGACTGATTTTTTATTTTTTTTAATAGGTAGCCAAAACTTTCTTCCTGTTCTAAGTATAAAAGCTCTGTAGAAATCTGGTCACCATGCATAACCTAACCCCATTGGTACCTGGATTTTCCATATAATGGTTTCTAGCATCAGAGTTACTCTCAAGCCATCATAGGACAACAAATTGATAGGTGGTGGGGAGAGTAATGTGTAGACTTAAACTTAAAATCTTAGTTAATATAAAGATAGTACAACTCACAGAAGTAAAATGATCCCATAGATTGCACAGTGCAAATCTGGGGGAAGGACTGAGTTCTCCAGACCTACAGTTCCAGGACTTTATATTTTGCCTTGCTGCTATCAAAAGTTACAAAATCTCCCTCAACTCTACAGAGATAATCCTACTTCCAGGTTATCTATGGAATTATGCAGCTATTTCAGGTTTAGGGGTATAGTTCTGTTGTCTACAATGTGTGTTATGCCATGCTTTCTTCATCAATTAGATCTTTGTCATTGTCCTAGTGACTACAGGGCTCCTATCACCACAGTATACCTACACCTCTGTCATGACTGGACTGATTATCTGAGAGGACAATTTTCTAAAGACAATGCACATCCAGTTTTGGAAACGATATGGGTGTTTAAGATTGCACCAGTTTAATTGACTCTCAGATCTCAGCTGGGCTTAGAAAACACAGTCTAGGATGAACATATGAGTCTCCAGCTACAGGAAAACAGGCCAGGGAAGTAGTGTGCAAGCTGTCTGAGCTGTTATTGATCAGAGTGAAAATTCAGTTCCTGAAGTTGGGACAAAGATGTTTCCTAAAGTGTCACAATTCATCTAGAAGATGACATTGAGGTGGGAAACAGCCTGGTGGATGGGAGGATTGGAGAAGCTACTCAGAGTTCTTGGCAATGTTGTTGTTGTTATGTGCCATTGAGTTGCCTGTGACTCATAACAACCCTATGGACAGCAGCTCTGAAACCTGCTCTGTCCTGAGTCAATCTCACACACCTACCCCCATTGCCCCAGTTACTGTATCAGTCCATCTCATTTGGGGTCTTCCTCTCCTGTGCTGTCCCTCTACCCTTCTGAGCATGATGTCCTTCTCTAAGGCTTGGTCCCTCCTGTCCACATGCCAACAGTATGTAAGACAGAGCTTCAAAATTCTTTTCTCCAGCACAACTCAAAGGCATCAATTCTTCTCTGGTCATCCTTAGTCATTGTCCAGCTCTCTGAAGCATAGCAAGTAAATGCAGACTGTGGCCTGTATCAGGCACACCTTAGTCTCTAGACTGACATTGTTGCTCCTCAGTACTCGAGAGAGAGGTCCCCAACAGCAGATTTTTTCAGTGCAATTCACCTTTTGGTAGAAATGTTGAAAAGAAGCAAAGAGTAGACATGGGGGTAAGAGGGTCAGGAAGAGAATCAAGAGGTGAAGACAGTCTACACGGTCTTTTATAAGACACTAAATAACATGGATGAGGAACCTCTAGAGGTTCAGAGGGAGTCCAATTCCCAGCAAATATACCTAATTTGAGAGTAAGGTAGACCAGGAAGAAAGGCCTGGTGGTCTGATTCTGAAAATCAGCTGGCAGAATTCCTAAGGATCCAATCAGATCCTGTTATGCCTGGACTCACCTTGTGTCATAGGCCAACTCCAGCCAATATCAAACTGTATGTTGTGTTTGTGTTGCTGTTGGTTTTTTTTTTTAATAGAAATAAGTAATGCTGCAGGATTTTGCATAGAGGCATAGGACTCATTTTAGAAAATGGAATTTAGTACCTGTGCATGAGTTTAATGTGCCAGATCCAAGAGGCAGGCAAAAGGGATTGTTGTTATTACAATCACGTCTGGTAGAGAGATAAGAGAGACCAGTTGAAGCAGTTTCAGGAGTGCAGAGGAGAAAAGAACCTTTAAAAGTATTTGGCTTGTCGAATAGAGAGAATCTGATGTGACTAGTAATTAATAACAATGATGACAGTGGTAGTAACTATGGCTGTCAGTGTTGTGGAAAAGGTGCATTCAAACAGAAACAGACTATGCTTTCAATGGTTCTCTTCTCCAGAATGCTGTTTGCCTGGCAGGGACTGAGAACATGAACCGCTTCCCCTGAGATCGAGATCACGGTTACATTTGCACGGCACTTGTAATGATCTTAGTCACTCAGAATGTGAGGTATGGAGGAGAAAGAGAGGAATGAGGAGAAGGACGGTCAACAGATACTTCCTGAAATAGAAACAAGCCAGTGGCAGGGAGCTGAGGAAAGAGTTTGAAATGGTTACAAGCCGTTCAGGAGCAGATAAAAGGAGAAAATATATCCCCGAGTCTCCACACAGCAAAGCTGGAACACTATTGACTCTTTCGGCATGTCATTGTGGACAGCTAAAGTGAGGCTTGGATGCATTCAAACAACAGAAAGGAGAAGCAACTTTTGAGGAAAAACAAAAGCAAAAACAAAACCCTAGAAAGAAAGAAAATACTCATCCTGTTGTCACCTATCAGTTTTAGGACAGAGTCACAGAAATGGCCTTTCTGGTGAAGGCTATTTTAATCTTAAAGGTTTGACTTTGTGGCAGGCACCCTTTGGTGTAGGTGCTTTCTACAGGAAGGGTCCTTGGATGATGCTATCCATATGTCACTTCAGACATGAAGAGACAGTAGGCAGAGGTATTCTTCTGAACAAAAACATAGTGCAAAGAGAACACAATTTCTGGTCTATTATTTCTCTCAAGGATGCTCTATTTCCTTTTTGTTGTTGTTACACAATAACTAACTCATTTCACTAAACCCACACTATAGAATCACTTCTCACCCATAGTCACTCTCCATCAAGTATTTTAATTGTAGCTCTTCACTAAGCTGCCCCGTCTATACAAACGTGTGTTTCTTTCTTAGCATCTCTTGCCAATCAAGGGAAAAAGGAATAGAGGCATGCACTATCAAGGCTACTACAAAGACAGAACTGACTGACTCATTGTTGTTGTCAAGTGGGTCCCCAGCCTTCGCAACCCTCCAATGGGTCTCTGATGGTCTAAACCACAGTGGGAGGAGACAGCCCATTGCAGCAGAGCCAGATGTGGATCTGAACCTCCTGAGAGGTGTAGCCTTTGGGTTTCCAGGACACTCTGATGGATCACACCTCACCAGAGTCCCCCACAAACACAAGGGATTATTTTTTCCTGTAAATCAAAAGCTTATATAGAAGTCATTTTGATTCTTATTTTGCATGTGAAGATGTATCTTACAGTACATTTTATGTCCAGACTAGTCACAAAAGAATGTGTTGAAAGGATAAATACTGTATAAGACCATTATTATATAATGAGTAGAAGGATCCCGGAGGAGTGGGAGAGGCTGGAAGCAGAGGGATGTGGATGTGTAGGGGGAAGGGGGAGTTAATCATTGGCTTGTACAATTTGATGGGTAGGGGGTGAGGGAAATTGAAAGAATTTATTGGAATTTGTATTAGAATTTTGTAAATAAACTAATGAAAAAAAAAACAACCCTTGTTTGATTCCCTCCCCCTCCCCCTACCTTTTCATAGAAACCTCTGGTTATGGCCAACTTTCTTTACTTGTCATTGTTGTTGTGTACCATCTAGTCAGAACTGACCCATCACTGAGCCTCCAGCAGGTTTTTAAAGGAAGTTAATCGCACAGGAAGAGGTTGCCCATCCTTCTTCTGCAGAGCAGCTGGTGGCCTCAAACCACATGCCTTTGGGATTGCCACCAGCCCATCAGAGCTCCATTTACGTGTCATAAGCATCGATTAAAGCAATGGCTTCTTTCAGAGCAAGTTTCTTCCTTCCTCCTTTCTGCCCCCCTTTGACTCACCTGTCGATAGACATTCTTGCTTCATTACTTGCTGACAGTTCCAAATGCACGCCTGGTCCCTTAGCCAATTACTTCTAATCACTCCCTGTCTTAACATCGTTACTCCAGTGGACTGTCAGCGCTGGGCAGCAGATTCAGGAAGATTGCAGGCCTGCTGAGGCTCTGGGCTCCATAATCTCTGGCCTTGAGCCAGACAGAATAGTTGTATTGCATGTGGAACTAAATATGTTCTATCTTTCTCAAGTAGCAAAGCCATGAAAACACTGCACACAGAGGATGAAATGAAGTAAAACATTTCTGGCATAGGCGAAGCCATGTGGATCCTGCACATGATTTGTGATGTGCCCTTTCCAGCAGTGAATTTCAGCCTCATTCACTCATCCACCCACATTACATGCAAATAATACATTTTGTTCTGTTTCTTGTCTTTACCATTCTGTTTATGTGTGTAAAAGTAATCTTGAAAATATTCTTTTGATCATACTTTAATAATAAAAGTAAAAGACATGGTCAAGAGGCATGGATTGAGTTTGAGAGTTCCCTGGTAATGGGAAAATAAATGACAAAAATTGTGCCTCTGTTTTTATTAATTTGCAGACAATCATGGTGCATTAGCTCAACAGCTGGATGGGAAAAGCTGATCAGCTGGTCCCAAGTGAAGCTGTTGGGTTTTGTTGTCAGGTGCTCTGGCGTTGACTCCAACTTATGACGACCCTAAGTCAATTAGTCACAGTGACTACAACAATGGGGTGCAGCACAGTGGAGACTGTCAGAAGGGCGCAGGATCAGACAAGACTTCAATCTGTGGCACACAGGAGCACCAGGGGCTCTCTCAATGATGTCAGTCTAGCCAAGAACGATATCTTTTTTCAAGGACTGAGACCTCCTGGCAACATAACCAAAGTATACATGAGACAAGGTCTTTAATCCATTTCTAGGGAGCACTCTGAAGGCACTTTTTCCAGTCTACACTTGTTTGTTCTTTGGCAATCTATGATACAGTCAGTATTTTTCACCAAAACCACAACTCAAAGACAACACCTCTTCATTCCTTTTTATTCAATATCCAACCTCACATAAGTTGTGTAGTAGACTTACTGTTTGTTTCATAGTTTCATTATCTCTGCTTAGTGTTAAAGTCTTTGACCGAGGATTTTAAGCCAATTTAATTACATGTTCATGAACATAATATCTAAGACTCTTGCTCCTTGTACACTTCACATTTTACTTTTGTGATCTCTGCTAGAGTCAAGCAGTTCTCAATTACATTTCATTTTTAAAAACTCAAAATTGCAAGCTCATGAAAATAGCAAGCAGAGAAGTTGTGTGGTGAGGGGGAAATGGCAAATGTTGCATGTCAATTAGATAAAGCAACAGTACTCATTCCCTCTCCTTCCCTGGACACGAGGAATGTTGACTGCTGAGAGCTTGGTTCCTCTCTGTGACAGCCTTGGTCAAAAGGCACAGCCTTACCCAATGACTGAATGGTTGGCTTGGGGTAGAGATACATCCAACTCCCTTTACTCAGTTTCAGACATCTCAGGAGCCCGCTAATTCTTGGGCCCATTATTGGCTCATCTGAGGCAACTGCCTTTGCACTCTGGCCTCCCCCCTCCTTGAGCCTGCCTCCCTCACTCACATTCAAGAGTTGTTTCTCAAAGCATCCCACATAAACCTCCTTCCCATGAGACCCCATCTTAGAATCTATTTTCAGGGAACTCAACCTAAGACAACAGTGAGAAGTTTTGTCTCTACTTGCTTTGTATTTTATTTGCATATTGTTTCTGGTGGTGAGATTGCACTATTCTTATTACCTATGCCATTGACATGTGTTTTTATTTTTTAGATGGATTGCTCATTTTAAAATGCCTAACAGGGTCTCTGGCCATGGGCCTTTTTGTTTGCCTGACCCACTCTCAGAGGCCCAGTCATTACTCACCAGATGACAGGTGCTCATTAGGAGATGGGGACCATGGGGCCAGTTGTAAGGGGATTTACATTTTTATTAAATTTGACTGTAGCTTGGACTTTTTTATAGAACTGTTCTCATTTTTCCAAATTGTGCACCTGTGCTCATAGTGGCCACTGGGCTGAATCTGCTTCTTTATTTTCTAATCAAGAGCTAAGTAGAGTGCATGTGAATCAGATCCCCAGTGTCTGAAATTTCAAAATGCCACCTGTTTTGTTTCTGAAAACGTTGCTGCTTCTAGACATCATTGTCTACCCGTCTTGCTTGATCAGAGCTCCATGGCATAGGTAAACCTACAGAGATACTTAGAGCCCTGGACAGCACTACTGGTTAAACCTCAGGTTATTCTCAACATAAAGAAAACAAAGATTCTCACCACTGGGCCAATTGACAGTATCATGATATATAGTGTAGAGATTGAGATTGTTAACAATTTCACCTTGCTTGGTTCTACAATCAACTCTCTTGGCACCAGAAGTTAAAAAGCAAAAAATTAATTGTATTAGGGAAATCTGCTGTCAGAGACCTATCCAGAGTGCTGAAGAGCAAAGATGTCAATCTAGAGACTAAGGTGCTCCTGATCCAGGCCATGGTCTTCACAATTACATGCTATGCATCAGAGAGCTGGACAGTGACCTAAGATGACAGAAGAAGAGTTGATGCCTTTGAGTTGTGGTGCTGGAAAAGAGCTTTGCGTATACCATGGACCGTGAAGAGAACAAACAGGTCTATCCTAGAGAGGGTGAAAACAAGCTGCTCTTCGGAGGCAAGGGTTTTGAGACACTGTCTCAGATACTTCTGTCATGTAGCCAGGAGGGACCAGTGTTTGGAGAAGAAGATCGTGCTTGGAAGGGTTGATGGACAGTGAAGGAGAAAAGGACCTTGGATGAGATAGATTGATACAGTAACTGGGGTAATGAGGGTGTGTGTGTTAGAGATAGTGAGATTAGCTCAGGATAGAATGGAGTTTGGAACTACTGTGCATATGGTTGCTATGACTCGTAGTCAACTCGACAGGACATAACAAGAACAATAAACTAACCAAAAAGAAGGTATTTTAATCCACCCAAAGACACCACGGAAGAAAGGACCACTAATCTAGTTCTGAAACCCCAGCCAATGAACATCCTATGAAACACAATTTTCCTCTCACACATAAGAGGACATGAGACAGAGCTGACTCGAGGCTGGATAACAGCAGCATACAGATGCTTTACTTGAAGATTTTAAAAATGCAGAGTCCTTCGTTCATTTCCTAAGTGATCCTACTTAAGTTTAAGTCTGGTGCATCGATTTAAAACAAACAAACAAAAAAAAAAAACAAAAAACCACAAGCATTTCTGGCAAGTCAGAAACAATTCAAAGCTGATTCTCCACTGGGATTCTGAGGCTGTCTACTGGACCAGAGGGGATTGCTCAACTCTCTCCCATAGAACTGCTGGTGAATTTGAACCACTAGAGAAGCATGTCCTTTAGGCTAGGATTGCAGCGACCATCACCAGAAATGCCTAGTGTAAGGATAGGAAAGCTGATATTTCCTTAAACCCTTTGGTGACCTTTAGGACCTCCAGGGGTCCAATCTCTCTTTGAAAAAATTTGACCCTATAGTGGCAAGCAGCTGCACTGCAACCCTGAAGGAATGTCGTTTGAGACCACCAGCTGCTCCACTGGAGAAGGACGGGCAATCTCCTTCCGTGCGACTAACTTGTCTCTGAAAACCCACCAGAGGGTCAACTATGGGACGGTTCCAATTCTATGGTATACAACAACAAGTCTATATGTTATTGATGAGATGTTCTTTTTTTACCTAGGAACGAAGCTTCCCAAATGCCACAATTAAACACCCAACTAGTTTCAATATTTCCAAATAGGCAAGTGCTGTGACTTAATGAATGTAGTTTCAGCTAGAGCCATGTGGATTTGATAAAATGGCAAGCTGACCAAATGGGTCAATGGCATTGTACATAGAACAGCATCATGTTTTTGAGAAGCTTTTTTGCACTCATCTCTTCATATCATTCCCTAAACTCATAGCGCTTCAGTTGAGCATACATTACATGTCATGAGTGCAGAAAATAGGCATTTAAAATAGGGAGGGATTTTGTTTTGCTTTTTTTTTAAATTTAGAAAATAAGTAAGAGAACTTGTGCCCTATTGTTTTTATTTTATGTGCTATATATCATAAAGCTGGATAGTGACTAGGGATGATAGAAGGAGAATTGATGTCTTTGGGTTGTGGTGGTGGAGAAGAGTATTGAATATGCTGTGCACTGGTAGAAGAACAGGTTCATCCTAGAGAGGCTGAAACCAAGCTTCTCTTTGGTGGCAAGGGTTCTGAAGGTCCTTCTGACATACTTTGGGCATGTTGCAAGGAGGGACCAGTCCTTAGAGAGGGACATCATGCTTGGGAGGGTGAAGGGACTGCTCAAGAGAGGAAGGCCCTCGATGAGATGGATTGATTCCGTGACCAGGGTAATGGGGTAGGTGTGTCAGAGACAATAATGTTGGTTGGGGATAGAGCAGGATTTAGAACTTTTGTACATAGGGTTGCTATGATTTGCAGGAACTTGGTGGCACATGACAACAACAACAACTATGTAGACTGAATAAACCCACTTAAACTCTCTGTCAGAAAGAATATCACTCAGAGAGTAAAGTTTTTAAATATCTACTTATATTTCCCCACTCAAGTACTGTGGTCTGAGAGAAGTATAATTGTCTAGTCTCTGAACAACCAGATGTCTTAACAGTCCTTGTTTCTCTTTCTAAGGTTCCATAACTCCCTGACAGCCAATTCCTTTACAAAAGGAATGAAACCATGAATCCTCCTTCAAAGGAAAATTGGAAATTCCTCAAAATGGTTCAATTACTGAACCAGCGGCATTCCCAAGAGCACCAACATTTCTTCCTGTTGACTTCCTTTCATCTGAATTATGAAGGCAATGCATTCAATCTCTTTCAATTTTTGCACTGTAAATTTGGAAAGTCACACTGCATTGTGGAAATGGTGTTATTAGGTGTCAGGGAAAAACCAAAAGGTAACAATAAATACATGAATCCAGGACATAATTAAAGTGAATGGCAAAGGAATATTCATTCAGAAATCTAGGAAACCTTGCTTTTCTGAGTTCCCTTGACTTCTGTTCACATATTAACCCATAAATAATGACAATTTGGAAGCCTACTCACCAGGCTGGCATTTGCGTCTCGATCAAGTGTACCAAACACAAAAAATTCAGGAAGTCACTTCACACTAGATGTTGTTGTTGTT
>NW_006399787.1:4341062-4391407 GCF_000299155.1 Elephantulus edwardii
TCCTCCTCAGTTTCAGTGAGCAAGATTGTGTCATCTGCATAACGCAGATTGTTGATAGATCTTACACCAATCCTAACGCCACGCGTCTCCTCATAGAGCCCAGCCTCTCAGATAATCTGCTCTGCATACAGGTTGAAAAGGTATGGAGATAGGATACTCAAAATCATGACCAAAGGACTTTATGATATTTAATTGTATATTCTTAATGCAAGGGATCACAGTATAGAACCTTCAGTCTTATGATTATGAACTTGTTCTGAGTGACAGAAAAACAGCATCTTTCAACGCTCCTTAGAATACTGAAGATACTTACCCCAAATGTTTTCAAAAATGTGCATAGGATGGAAGAGGAAAAATCCCTCCTATAGTATTATTTTCAGATTCTGAATTTTAAGTTTTCCCCTGTAATAGTTTTTATGTAAATGTATTTAATAAAAAAAAGTAAACTTATTCTGCAATGTTGAGTTGTTGTGTGTCATTGAGTGGGAACTGACCCATAGCTGACCCTCCAGCAGGTTTTCAGAAGCAGTTAATGACATTGGAGGAGACTGCCCATCCTTCTCTCTTGGAATAGCTGGTGGATTCTAACCATGTGCATTCAGGATTGGACCACAGGTCCTTACCACGAGGCCACCAAAGCACCCTTAATGTATTACATGTGGGGTTAATAACAGAAAGCTTAGTGGTTTGAATCCACCAGTCCATTTTCCAGAAGGAAGAGAAGGCAGTCACTTCCCTCCTTCGGGAAGTGCTGGTGGCTTAGTGGTAAGGAGCTGTACTGCAAACTCAAAGGTATATTACGGTTCGAATCTGCCAGATGCTTCACAGCAAAATGGACATCACCTCCCAGGCAATTCAATGCCCTTGAAAAGTCACTAAAGGAGTTAACTATGGCTTGGTTCTAACCTGATAGTACTTAAATAACAACAACAACTCCTCCACTTGTTCACATTTACAGATTCAGAAAACTGATAGAGGGTCCCCGTGAGTCAAAACTGACTCCGCAGCAGTAGGTTTAGCATTGGGTATTTGTTTAAAACCAATGCGAGAAGAACATGGGAATAAACACAGAAGATTCTAGTCAATCGGAGAAAAGAGTGGAAAGGTAGTTCATATTCTGTGATAACAGAAGGTATGGGGAGGAGCAGAGGAGAGGTTGGTTTCTCTTGAAGTTAGGGTGGAGAGTTATCGAGAAGGCCTCACAAAAGGCATGACCTTTGAATCTAACGGTTGTTTCAATGACAGCAGCTGTTTAAAGATTGAGAGGGAAATAAAAAGTCTTGAACAAAGGTATGAAAATATGACAGCGCATGACTATTTCATATCTGATAGAAAACCACATTTTTAGAAATGACAAGAACTATCTGAAAAAAGTGAAGTAGACAGTGATCATATATTACAGTAATAGGTCTTATCCCTCAGATACTTAATCATGCAATTATTGAGATAGCCCTGTGTACATACTTACTTAGAAATACGATCAGATCTAATTTATCCAGTGGAACACTGGCCGTGTGCAGAGAACAGATTGAAGTGGGGAGAAATGAAGCAAAGGTACCATTAAGGAACTAAGATCAGGTTAAAGAAGATGATGCTTTTAACTAGATTATCAAAGAGATAGTAAGTGAAGGAATAAAAGGAACACATTTCCATGAAGAGTCAACCTAATTTATTAAATTAGAAGTCTATTAATACAACCTAAATCTGAAGAGCTGTATTTTAAAAAAATTAGTATATCTCCTTTATTTTAGAGTTCTAGGAGACTAGTGGGTAAAGAATTGCCCTGCCAACCCAAAGGTAGATAGTTCGAATCACTAGCAGCCCTGAGGGAGGAATATGGGCAATCTCCTGTGAGATTTGCAGCCTTTACAAATCTACAGGAGAGCCAGCTGTCAGATCTAACTCAAGGATACATTATTACAACAACAACAACAACAGCAACAACTTTAAGTTATGAAACGTTCAAATTTGTTAGCATAAAATCTGATAACTAGATTATCTTAAATCTAATACTTGCAAAAACGGTTAGGTTAACCTAAACAAGCACAAGAGTTTCTATTTATTTCATGTAAGGTTTATTTTGCTATTTTTTATTTCTTTGTCCAGGCTATCAATGTAATTTTGAGTTTTGAGCTATCTACTACTATTACTTGAAAATGTCAAGAGTGAAAATTTCAATTTTCACTATATTTTACACGTCACCGATTAAATATAGAAGGGCACTAGGCTACTACACATGTACTAACACAGAGATATTTCTCTTAAAAGGCTTCTTGCTAAGTCAGCAGAAAGGCAACACTCTTCCTATATCATCTTTTAAATTTTTAATTTTAACAAAATACTAATTGTAGAATTATAAGAGCTACGGAAAGTCATACAGGTCAACCTTTGCTGGGAAGTAATAAAGAAAAACCAGAAAAATAAACCCATTTTCTGACTCATGGAGACTTTCCATCAAGTTTTCAAATACATGAATCTTTACTGGAGCATAAAAACAGCCCATGTTTTTCCTGTAGGAACACTGGCTTATGGGTGGGTTCCAAGTCAGGTTGGGAGCCTGACACAAAATGCCCCAAGTGACTAGAATTAAAAGTTATTGTTATTGTTGTTGCTATGTTCCATCAAGTTGGAACCAACCCACAGTTGACCCTCTGATAAGTTTTCAGAGGCAGCAGAGAAGAGACTGAGAAGAGACTATCATTCTCTCAAAGGGCAGCTTGTGGATTTGAACCATACACCTTTGGGTTGACAGTGTAACTCCTTGCCACTAAGCCATTAGAATGCCCTTAAAAGCTATTAAGGAGCTCTGGTGGATATAGAATATTTAAAAGCTATGTTGTTGCTGTTTGTGCCACTGACTCAGGACCAAGTCATAGCTGACACCGCGGAGTATTTTCAGAGGCAGTTAATCACAATGCGAGGAGACTGCCCACCCTTCTTCCATGAAGTGGCTGGTGTATTAGAAACACCTTTGGGATTGCAGCACAGATTCGCACTACAAGCTTTACAATATTTAAAATTCAAGGCAGAAGAACAACTAGAACCACGAATTCTCCTTTCAAACTACCACGCACAGGTAGGTATTTACTATCTGTTAAGGGGTCTCTTGTGGTAGAGTCCATAGGCTGTTGCATGGCTAACTAAAAAGCTGTGTCCACGAGCTGCTCTGAGGGAGTTAGATGGGAAGTTTCCTCCCAATATGAGTTACAGCCACTGGAGGGTTGCTTGCCTCAGACCTGAACTGACATGAAGGCAGTGAGTTAACGGACCTCAGTTCCCATGATCATGAAGATGCAAGAGTATTGGACAAAGTATTATTCTCTTACATTTTGTTTTCTCCATTATCATATTTAGAGAAAAGATTGAAACTGTCAATGACTTCATCTTCCTTGGATCCACAATCAGTTCATTTGGTATCAGCAGTCAGGACATCAGGAGGTGTATTGCACTGGGAGACTGGGAGAGCCTGCATTGCACTGGGAGAGCCTGCAGTCAGGCACCTCTCTAAATTACTAAGGAGCAATGATCTTAGTTTGAGGACTAAGGTGTGCATGATTGAGACTATGGTTTTTTCAATAAATTTCTATGCTACTGAGAGCCGGAAAATGAGTAAGAATGACAGAGAAAAATGATGCCTCTGAGCTGTGGTGTTGGAGAAGAGTACTGAACATCCCAAATATTGCCAAAGGGACAGATAAAGCCTGAAGAAGGTGCAGCTAGAGTGCTCCTTGGACACAAGAATGGTAAAGCTTTATTTCTCATACTTTGGGCATGTTGCTAGGGAATGTTATTCCTTGGAAAAGGACATCGTGTTTGGAAAAGTGTGGGGACAGTGAAGGAGAGGGAGACCCTTAACTAGGTGGATTGAGACAGTAACTACAGCAACAGGCTCGAGTGTGTCAGAGATTGTGAGATTGGACAGGGTTCAGCTCAGTTGCTTACAGGGTCACTACGAATCATATTCAACTTGACAACACCTGAAAACAACATGTCTTGTTGTTGATGTTGTTGCATGACACTGAGTTGGAACTGACCAACAACTTTTCTTCCATAGGGTTTTGAGAGACAGTAAATCACACAGGAGAAGATGCCCATCCTTCTCCCATAGAACAGGGGGTAGTTTTGAACTGTGTAGCTTTATGGTTGCAGCACAGCTTCTTACACTATGCTGAGGGTTTTTGTAAATCAGAGTCAGCTCTATGACCTCTAGTACAAACACTGCCACCTCTATGTCTTTGTTTTCAAGATAAAAACAAATGGACTCTCTTTAACAAACAGGGGCAAATGAATACTCAAATAATCAAGTGAGCTTTGCTTTCAGCCCTGAAAGAACTGGTGAAAATGAGTGGACCTTGTCAGTAATCTATCCAAATTACAGGACAGTCTGTTACATCTGGGCTACCCAGAACATAGGTGGAATTGGGGGGGGGGGCTGTTAGAGAGCTATTTGATCATCTTTCAGAGTAGATCACACCTGCTTGCAGATTAATATTATTCTGGAAAGTAATAGCAGCAGGAGTTTCTGAACTTCTAAGAAGATCACATCTTATTTTCATGTAAATAATTATTATGAATAATAGAACAGCAGGGGAGTTCTAAGCTAATTAATGACACACACAGATACCTTTTTTTTTTTTAATATAACCTTTTCTCAAACAATGGTTTTTAAAGACCGAGTATATTTTATCAAAATCAGGACTTTCCTCCATGAAGGATGGTTACGTGGAGCCCAAAGTAGCTTTCATTGCCATGAGCAGAGATTTCTCCCTCCCATCAACAGAAGCAAGCACGGCAAAGCAACTCGTCTGTACAGTGTGGCTCTGGGAACATAGTGTTTAGCCTGGTGCAGTTTTTAAACAAAAAGCTACTCATTCCAAGTAGTTAAAAATCTACCAGTTGCTCCAAGAGAGAAGGTGGTAAGTCTTCACCCTGAAATATTTACAGCCTCATTAACACATTGTCGCACAGTTTTTAAATTGATGACTGTGCTTAGAAACACATTTGCCCTCATTTGCAGCAACGTGTTAAGAAAGCCATTGGAAAGTGGCTGTGGATCAGGGGAAACTTCAAGGCAGTGGAATTTGGGTATGAAGGACAAGGAGCCCTGGTAGTGCAGCCTGTTTGTTACTTGTCAGGCTGATAATCATAAAATCTTTGGCTGGAATCCATTGATCACCCTGCAGGGAAATGACAGCTGCATTCACAGTCCTGGAACCCAGTGGAAGGTTGCCATGAGTCAGAATTAATCCAATGGCAGTGGGCTTGGGTTTTGGTTTCTATTAAGGACACACAGCATTAGGCTTTTGTGTTCTTTTTTTTTTTTCTTCTTCCTCCCTCTTCCTTAAGCATCCAGAGAAGGATATTTGGGAAGATGGGTGACCTTTATGATTCATTAACTTCTCTCTTGTTTGCCACAGCTGCAGGGCCAACCTTTCACCTGGGGTCTAGAATGGTCACATGGACCAGACCCCGAAGCAAAAATCAAATGTGCAACTAGGGTTTAGTACAAATAAACCTGTTAATTTTTCAGGCAAGTGAAATCTCCAGTCAGGAGAGGGATGTGAACCGTGACAGAACAGAAACATCACCTTTGCCACCCGTCACATCTGAGGTCCCTCAACTTAGACTCTGAAAAAGAAAACTTCTCAAGAGCAATATATGTCTTATTCTCAAGATTTAAAGAGGCTTCACCTACCTCGTCTTAAATGTCAACTCAGATAGAGAAATGTGGAACTTTTCCTTTCTGACTCCTGTACTGTTTATACTATGGAGGCCAATTTCACAGAGAAACAGATTAGGGTTTATTTTTTTTTAAAAGTGTTAGATGAAGGAATTTTTGAAATTAGCTTTTGTTGCATATGGATGGGTCTTTCAAATCCACAGGTAAGTGATGGAAACTACACAACAAAAGGATCCAAATCCTGAGCAGAAAAAAAGTCAATATTCTTCTAAGTAAAATTCTATTTCTGATAAGAAGATAGCAATGCATAAACCTAGAATCTACAAAAATAGAAATACACTATAGCCTTAATTTTTAATATCAAGATTTGAAAAACCTCTATCTCTTCAAGCAAATTGAGCAGAAGACATATTTGTTTTTCTTTCTTACACAGCTCTGAAGTCCCTTGGATCAAGAACTCAATGTCCTCCTACAGAAGACAGTCAGTCACTTCACCAGAAATAAAGCCAGTGGTCTCTCTTATTCCTTGAATAGAAGTTCTGGTTCTGTTCTGGTCAGTAAGTGACTGGAAGCCCTTGGCAAGAGTGCATCCAGTAATGACAACCTCACACCCTAGAACTTCTGAGCAATACTAGTTGGAAGCGTACAGTCTAATCAGAGGTATAAGTATTACTATTTCTAGTTATTGTTCTGGGCAACTTTTATTTAACCACATATAAGTCCTATCATGAACTCTCAATACTTATATTTTATAGATGAAGAAACTTATAGTCAAACAGCTTAAGTAATTTCTCTCAGACCATCCTACATAAAAGCTCAAATTAAAAACCTTATTCCAGGCTACATACATATCATGACTCTGCACTATTTCTTTGTTAAGTAATGTACATCAAGAATGAACCTCTGTTGTTGGACTGAAAATTTAGGTTGCCTTATCCATATAGAGAAAGGAACGCTGGGGATGTAATGGTTTGTAAGTTAGGTTGTTGATCAGAAGGCTGGCACTTCAAACCTACAAGGCGTTTGTCAGGAGAAAGAAGGGACTCTAATTACATAAAGATTTAGTCTCAAAAATTGATGCATTGGAATCAACTCAGTAACCTTGAGTTCAATTTAGTATCTATAAAAGGAGTGTAAAAAATGATTAGGTGCTAGAATATACGAAGACTAGCAGTTCTAATCCACCCACAGTTGCCTCAAAAGAAAGACTTAGCAATTTACTTCTAAAAGACCACAGTCCTTGAAAACTTTCAGAACACAGCTCTACTTTGAAACATGTAAGTTTACAATAAATTAAAACAGGTTCGACAGTAAGTAGTTTTTCTCTTTGTCTTTTTTTAACCTATGAACAGAGCAAACCCATTTCCCTGGATGTGCAGTACTCAAGTGAGAACCCAGCGTCTCAGATACACTGAGAGAACTCATCTATATTTGCCCAATTTTTAAGTAGGGGGGAAAAGAAATCTGTAATTCCATATTACCTCTAACTAGGTTGCATCTGGTGTTAAAAGACAGTCGCCAGAGGTAGTACATCTGGTGGGGGAATCCTCAATGCACAATCCTAATTTAATTTAATGCCAGGAAAAATCTTCCTAGAGATCTCTAAAAAATTTCTTTTCTCCTAAGATTTTGTCTGATAGTCTAACCAACTATAAAAAAAGAAAACTAATTGACAAAGAATCAGGTTCTGCATTTAGTTTTCTCTTAAAGAACACATTTGCCCACTGCTCTCTCCCCAACCCAATCTTCTTAAATCTAACTGCATTCCTTTTCACATAAAATTTTGTAGTTCTGTTTCATATTTAGAACTAATATGACTTTCAGGCATTGACTATTGTTGTTGTTGTTGTTACGTGCCATCGAGTCGTTTGCGACTCATAGCGACCCTATGTACAACAGCCCTAAACCATGCTCTATCCTGTGCCAATCTCATTGCCTCTGACACACCCATCCCGAGTACCCCAGTCACTGAATCAGTCCACCTCATAGAGGGTCTTCCCCTCCTGCGCTGTCCCTCTACTCTACCCAGCATGATGTCCCTCTCCAAAGACCTGTCTCTCCTTACAACATGTCCAAAGTATGTCAGACGAAGCCGCAGAATCCTTGCCTCCAAGTAGCAGCCTGGTTTAATCCTCTCTACGATGAATCTGTTTGTTTTCTTGCCAGTCCATGGTACATTCAATACTCTTCTCCAGCACCACAGCTCAAAGGTGTCAATTCTCCTTCTATCCTCCCTAGTCATTGTCCAACTCTCTGATGCATAACAAGTGATTGAATTCTCTGTTATTTCCCACATTGCGTGTGTGTGTGTGTGTGTGTGTGTGTGTATAAAAGAAAGGCTAGTTGTTGCTGAATACTACTATCAAGTGGGAACTGACTCATAGCTGACCATCCAGCAGGTTTTGAGCAGCAGTAAATCACGCAGGGAGAGATTACTCATCCTCCTCTGGAAGAACAAACATGGATTCAAACCTTGTGCCTTTGGAATTGCAGTGAAGCTTCTTCCACTAGATCACAATTAAAGAAAGGGTAGGGCTTATGATTTGAAAGAATTCTTTAGCTAGATTAGATTTGTAAAAAAAAAAAATGGATAAGAGAGTGGAGATGAAGAGGCATGCTTTTTACAGATCTTAAGCAACACCTGCTAATCTGAGTCAAGCACTACACATATACTCGCAGAATGCACCTACCATAAATCAGAAAACCTACCAACCTGAAGTTGACTCGGACTTGTGACCATACACAACAGAATAGAACTGAACTTCATGCTGTCATAGACTATAAATCTGTACAGAACAGACTACCTTTCTTTCTCCTGTGGAGTAGCTGTTAAGATTGGACCAATGATCTTTTGGTTAGCAGTCCAACACTTAACCTACTCTGTGCTAGGACTTTTTCTTCTTATCCTATGGACCAATGATAATAACAGACCTTGCTTGTATGTGTATGGATAGTATCTTATCACCCATAACATTGAACTTGAAACTGTCTTAACTATGAGTGCAACAGCATTCTTTTGCCGTTTTTTTTATTCTTGGGATAGTAGATCCTGACATGGCCCTGGCTAATCCATCTCAATTCACCATACTTACACTGTCAATCTTCATGCATTCATTTCAATTTTTACAACTTGCAGTTTTCTTATATTTATATTTTGTACATTCCATGCTACACTTATTAATGGCTGTTTACAGTTGTTTCTCCTCATTTTGAGTGACTTTCTGTTTGGGCTTCAGCAGGGGTGGCATCCACTTCCTAAACAACATGCTCCTGGAAACTCCATGAACTTTGAGAAACAACATTAGTTATAGAAAGGCTTCAGTTCTTTTGTTCACAGGGTCACTATGAGTCATACTCAACTCGACAGCAATCAATAACAACAATATTTCTACCTACGTTTCTCTGTTGTTCAGACGGTTTTCCAATGCATGTTATTTCGGAAGTGGATGGTCAATAGGCAACATTATGTTAGATGAAGAAATGATTGAAGTTGTCAATGATTTCTTCTTGCTTGAATCAAGATCAACAGCCTAGGTAGCAGTAATCAGGAGATGAGATGTATAGCATTGGGCATGTTACCTGTCATAATGCTCTGTAAAATACTGAAGAACAATGATGCCAGTCTGAAGACTAAAGTGTGACTGACCCAGGCAATAATCTTTTTAATCACTTATTATGCATCTGAGAGCTGGACAGTGAATAGGATGTTAGAAGAAGAATTAATGTCTTAGCATCGTATGCTGGAGAAGAGTACTGAATATCCTATGGATGACCAAAACAATAACAAGATGTGTCATGGGAAAAGCACAGCCAGAATTATTCTTGGGGGAAAAGATGGGAAGCTTAGTCTCTCATACTTTGGGCATGTTGCTAGGAGAAGCTATTCTTTAGAAGGGGACATCATGGTGGAGCATAAGTCAAAGAGAATAAGACTCCCAACAAGATTGATAGACCCAGTGACTGCAGCAATGGGCTCAAGTGGTCAGAGATGGTCAGGATGGCACAGGATAGGACTGGGTTCAGGTCTGTTATTCATAGGGTCACTAGAAGTTGTAGTCAACTCAATAGCACTTAACAACATGGATCAATGAAAGAAAGGAAGACTCTCAATGAGATGGTTTGACACATGACTACAACAATGGATTTGAATAAGTTGGAGATTGTAATGTTGGTGCAGGATAGGGCAAGATTCAGATCTGTTGTTGATAGGGGGCTAAAAGTCATATGAGTCATTCAATGACATCTGACAACAACAATGCCTGTGGAAAAAAAAGAGCAAGCTCCATGTGGAAACAGCCATATCTGATCTTTATCAACTTCTCAAAGGGGAACTGTGTCCGTCAACATCAACAACAGAAAACCAATTCATTGAGGTCAGACATATCCCCCATGCTCCTGTACCTCTTTATATTTATCTCCAAATCAATCCTACTGCTTTGCGGGGTCCAAAATCAATTGTGATAGCTCATAGACTACATGGATCATACTGGGGAAGTCAAAAGACTGTAATTCAGATTAGTAGAAGAAAACAATCACAAAAGCTTCTGAAATGTGCTTGCAGGTGCATCAGCCTTAAACTTCATAGCTTTAGGTCAGTGTTACAAAGTTCTCAGTCCTGTCAAATATGGTTCTTCCTCCCTCTCCCTTTCCTCTTCCCTTCCAGATATGTCCAACATTATTGGTCAAAGGTTCTTAGCTCTGGTTCTGTGGCACGGCAGCCCCATGGTCTGCTGTGTCTCATGTCAGGTGTCTGGTTCTCCACTGTGGCTGCTATGTCTGTTGCTCCTGGAGACCCTAGTCTGCCTGGTGCAAGAGTCCCTGGTCCTGAAGTTTGAGTTGCATTCTCTTGTTTGTTCTTCTCTTGTGATGAGGTTCATCCTAATCTGCTGTTGGATCTGCTCCATTTAATGGTGAGATCAGCCAATTCCCTTGGGGATAGGCTACCATGCACTATTCTCATATTCCCACCTATCCACATGACAAAGTAAAAAATAAAAAAAAATATATCAATGGGTAGTAAATCCATGTTGAACACCAAGCTCTTAATATCACAGCTTTTTAAGTTTTTACATATATCTTCAACTCACCAACACACCCAAGCATAACTACCACGATATAGAGCTGAATATTATTTCTCTAACTATAGCATCCATTTCAGAAACTGGCTTGTCTCATGGAGGAATTCAGCAATTCCTTGGCTCCAGGAATGTGTTGATCTGGGAGTAGAGCTGGGTTTTTATCCCTTCTTCCCTAATTCACATGCATGTTTCAAGAACAAGACTTTTCCCCCCTTTACACTTTTGTTTTGTTTTTATTTTATTTTCTACTCAGGAGATGAAGACAGAATGAGCAGAATAAAAGTTAAAAATAGAAATTGCCCATGTTCTTATAATCCATTGGAGAAAAGTTGAAAAGAAATCAAATGGATTATTCTGATGTTGTCATATGGCCAATGTCTCTCTGCTTTGCATTTAATATCTTGGATACACAGACATTCAGTTTACAGCTCTTAGTTGTGTTGGCCGAACTTGCTTGTTTCTCTCTTCCTCCAGTAGATTAAAGCATGTCTCTGAAAAATCAGGTCAATAGGACTACTGCTGTCAACCTCTTTATTATTTGTCACCTAATTCCAGCCATGTCTGTCAGATATTTTTTATAGAAAGGGGGAAAAAAACCAATGAAATGATAATGGAAAAATCTTAAACTTCAAAATTCACTATACTAAAATGTTTTTTTGGTCAGCTCAAAGTACTTGCAATTTACAAAGAAAAGAATGAACACAATGGCAGACAAAAAAGTAGGTATTAGCAGGGAGGATTCTTACTATCAGATGACAGGCTTAAAAAAGAACATTAATACAGAGTGAAGATTTTTTTAATATATATAGCAATTCTCATGGTAGGCAAGTTATTTCAATACCTTTTCCAGACTCTTGTCTTTGCTTTCTTGCCTCAAGAAATTTCCCAAATGCTAGCATCCCCACCCCCGACAGCTACTGTTGTCCTCAACCCCTACACACTAGTCACAGTGATTCCCTTGAAAATTTATTAACAATGACATTTGGAAAACACAAACCCATTTCCATTTAATTAAATAAACACACCATGTTAACCTTCAGTAGAAGAAGTGGTCGTTCATTTTTACAGGTGGATGTAAACAGACTTGGAGCCTCACAAAGCCACAATCAATAGAGTGTTGGCAAACAGTAATAATCTCATGCACACTCTATCGACAGCTGCTCAGAAAATACAGTTTGATTCTGATGGGCCTGATGATTGGGCCTTCGGCCAGCTTTTTGCCTTTGTCTGTGAGAATGTCAAAATGTCAAGAAACTGCTCCTATTAAAGTGAATCTACTGCTATCTGTCCTGAGGCACCAAGTGCGTTAAGTCCCAACATCCAGCCAGCAGGCGAGTGGAGGGCAGGTTGAAGCAGGGTGGAGGCCCTGGAGAACAGTGCTGCTGAGAAGGCTCTGTCTTGTCGGCAGGAACTTTTCTCCTAAGAATGGCCAAGTGGTAGACTAGAACTCTTCATACACGCAAAGTATTTATGAAAACTCTTCACAAAGAGAGCGGTGGAGGACACATACAGCACATGGCCTGAGACAAACAAATTATAGGAGAGGTTATAAAGGGATTTACGTGGACAGTGGCTTCATTATTTTGGGGTTGTTGCTTTAGGTGTTTTGTGGTGGGGTTTTTTCCCCCCAATTAAAGAAAGTAGAGAGTTCTGAAAAATGGGTCGATAGAGCTGGGGAATTAAATGATAATTAAATGCAGAGACATCTAGGTTAAAGCTCATCTATTCCCTGCTTCTAGTCAGTCAGAATAAACTCAAAGCAGACTCACCAGTGGATTCCTAATGTTGTCAATCTCATGGGTGATCACTTATCTTTCTCCCACTATCCACGGCTGGTTTTCAGAGACAGTGAATCATGAGAGGAGACTGCCCATCTTTAACCCACAGAACAGCTGATGGATTTGAACCATGCGCCTTTGCACTGGCAGCACGACTGGGAAAAACCCACCATTTTGCCTGCCTTTCACTTTACATAATCCTTTGGGAGGTCACCTGTGGGCTCATTCCTCTGTCAGGAAGGTGTTCACAGGTTGCTTTATGGAGGTCACAGAGCGGTGGTCACTGTGCTGTCAGCTCCACTTCTGTGACCACTGTGGTCGTATGAAGGAACGCTGAGGTGGTGCCTATGGGGCATGCTGCTTAGCAAAAAAGTCATTGGCTTGAATCCACCAGTCACTTGTCGGGAGAAAGATGGGCAATCTCTTCACTTAAAGACTTATGGCTTGGAAACTCAATAGTTGTTAGGTGTCGGCATTAATTCAATGACAGGGAGTATTGACTGGTGATAGACTAGGAACAGGGGCAGATATGTCACAGATGTGGTTGTCTTTCCCTGTTGTCTCTGCTTTTCTGCTGCATAGAGATTAGATCCAGGAGTGAAAAGCCTCCATTGAGGAACAAATTGATCCTTTTTCTTTCTTCCCTCCCTCTCCATCACCCTCTGATTCCATTTCTCTCCATCTTTTATTCCTCTTCCACAAAGAATAAAAATTATTTCAAAAGAAATGAGCAGCCTGAGAACAACAGAAGAACTCTAGAATCAAAACAGACGCCGCATATCTAGTGTTAGCTCTACTTCTAACTTGCTCTAGGACCTGGATAAGTCACTTTATTACAGGGGAACCATAATAGTCTGACCCTTAAAATGAGATGGGGTTTGTCCATATAATCTCAGTGTTTTCTCTCTATTCTATTCCAGTTGGGACAGAAGATCTGGGTTAGGGTTATAGCTTGCCTATTTAGTAGGTGAGTGACTTATTTCCTTTTCTGATCTCTAGTTTCCTTACTTGTGAAACTGAGTATAGTAAGCCCTGACTTGTAGGATTATTGAAAGAATGAAAAGAGGTAGAGAAAATGCACGAAAGCTCTTTCGAGAGAATACTAGTGTCACTTGTCGTTAACTGGTTGTGATTCACGGAAACTCTGTGTGTGTCACAGTAGAACTGTGCTCAGTAGGAATTTTAGTGGTTGCTGTGTTTCAGAAGTAGTTCTCCAGGAATTTCTTCCAAGGTACTTCTGGATAAACTTGAACTGCCAACCTTATGGTCAGCAGTCAAGCACACCAACCATCAATACCACACAAAGAATAAAGAATAGTTAATTTTCATTACTAACCTGAGGCTATTTTTTTTTAAAGATTGTCGTCATTGTTGTTATGTGCCGTCAAGTTGCTTGTGACTCATAGCAACCCTATATAACAGCCCTAAACTCTGCTCTATCCTGTGCCAATCGCACTGTCTCTGACACTCCCATCCCGATTACCCTAGTCACTGAATCAACCCATCTCATAGAGCGCCTTCCCCTGCTGCGCTGTGCCTACACCCTCCCAAGCATGATGTCCCTCTCCAAGGACCGGTCCCTCCTTACAACATGTCCAAAGTATGTTAGACAGAGCCTCAGAATCCTTGCCTCCAAGGAGCCACCCAGTTTAACCCTCTCCAGGATGAATCTGTTCGTTTCCCTAGCAGTCCATGGTACTCTCAATACTCTTCTCCAGCACCACAGCTCAAAGACATCAATTCTCCTTCTATCCTCCCTAGTCATTGTCCAACTGTCTTATGCATAACAAGTGATTGCTCAAATATTCTTTGATAGTAAAGCCAGCAGAAACTGATTATCCCAACATCTGACCTGTCTGATAGATTAGATAGAAAGATATGTGCATATGGCCATGTCTCTCTTTCTCTCTCTAAAATGCTCTCTACTCATATTGATATACTCTCTCATTCTCATATTCTCTCTCTCTCTCTCTCCAAAGAACACCCCACACCAACCACCACAAATTAGATTTATTGAATGCTTATGACATGCCAGTCATTGGAGTAAACACTTGGTATAACTTAATTCATTGAATGCTTTAAACCAGCCAAAAGAATACTACTACTAGCTCTATTTTGTTGTTGAAAAGGAAAATAAGCCATAAATGTGTCAAAATTTCCCCAGGCAAGTAAGTGGAACTTGAATCCAAGTCTTAATCACTTATTAATTTTGAAGGTATGCTTTCCACCATTATACAAAGGGTGTTCACAAAATCTCAGGGGAGACTTTTGATGTTTTTAAAAACACCTTGCATTTTCCCATGAAAGCTATATCCTTATAAATAAACAACAGTTAGTCACTTGCTGCCAATCAGTCATTCAGCTCTTGAGGCTTAATTATTTACATGATTATGCTCATCAAGGAAGAAAAATGGAAAAGGAAAAATCATCTAAAGCCAAGAACTCTTAAGTCTATCCATTGCTCATGTTTTTCTCTTTCTTAAAGCAAACTATTACCTACGGAACCACAGAACTATCTAGGGTAAAAATTACAAGGGCTACTATTTTGATACATCTCTTTGGAGAGAAAGAAGCTGCAGGAATAGTTTAAATCCTGAATTCAGGGGGTTTAACTCAAATAAAAGGCTGTGGAAATGTGATAATAACTTAGCAATTAGATCTTGGCTCAGGAGTTATAGAAATCTAGGTTCAATTTCAACTTTTCTTTTTATAGTTTTGGGCACTATGCAAGTCATATAAATCTCTTTAAGGGGAAAATTACAGAATTCACGCAGTTGATAAAATATGAGTTTGAAATGCCATATGAAATGCTTGCTTACATAGTATGTGGTACACAGAGCATATTTTATAAATGTTCCCCACTATTTTTAGTGTCTGTTTCCATCTTTCCGTTCCCTTCTTTTCTCTATATTCCTTAGGATCTGTTCCTACAGAGATTATTAAGTGAATTTAATCTGGTATCTACTGGAACATAACTTTATAATTACATATATTTTTGGAGAGTTTTTCTGTAGTGTTTGTTGTTGTTGCTGTGTACCGTCAAGTCAGAACCAACTTACAGCTGACACTTTAGCAGGTTGTCAGGGGCAGTCAATCACACAGGAGGAGATTGCCCATCCTTCTCCCGTCGAGCAGCTGGTAGATTTGAACTGTGTGCCTTCAGGATTGCAGCACAGCTTCTTGCCACTAAGCCACCAGTGCTCCCTATAATCTATGTTCTTCCCTAATTCCATGGAACAGTCTTTGAGTGTTTCAAAAACAACTGTGTGGTTTTTAAATGGTCACAATTGTCTGAGAAAAGCAAAAGGCATGTATATATTGACACCTGTATCGTTCCCACTGAGTTTCTGATACAATAACTTTGATTTTAATGAATTCAACTCCAATACATGGAGATCTTATATCAATTTCTAGAGGAGTCCAGTAGTGACTCAGTATTAGAGGAACCAATCAATAAGGCAAATTGCTGTATAGAGCCTTCCCACCAGAAGCCAAGCAATGAAGAGACTGTCTGGATAGAGCTTTAATGGCCTCATCCCAACTCCATATTTTACTATGCTGAAAAAGAATCTTTCAGAGCCATCAGAAAAGCAATTTGTTTGCATCTCCTCTGAGCAAGTGTTTTCTCTGTCTGTACTGTTGACCTGTCCACACTGTTTACCACACACAAGCTTCCTCTTCAGAATGCAATTTATTGTGTGATGGAGTCTACCAGGAAAGCAGTTATGCTTCATTGACAAGACTGTGAGACAGTGAGAACAGCTGATGCTTCTGCTCTGCTTAGCAGTAGAGAATAAGTAGAGAAGGGAGCTTTCTCATACAATCCACATTAAAGTTTTGAAGCACATATAAGATTCTGAACAATATACCCATTAAAAACTCAGCTATAAGCATCTCTGGTAATCGTCTAGTCATTCAAAACTTTTCCCCCCAGGGATATAATGTTATTATCAATCTCCATTGAAATGATCTTGAACCATGTCAATCAAGCCCACTTCATGTGTCAAACTAGAAATGTGCCTCTGTATTTCAATGGCTGGCTTTTAGAAATGGATTGCCAGGGTATCTTTGCGTGGACTCCGATCTCTAATTTTCTGGATAGCAGTTGAAGTTGTTAATTCTTTGAAACATCCAGGGACCGCACAGTTTCTTTAGGTCCTGAGCTTCATCATAGTCATAGAGCAATGCTTATCGGGTAGAACGAGAAAAGAGATTGGAAAGGAAAACTTGCTAAGTGCCATAGACCGGGGGAGGGGGACAGTGTAATATTTCTACTCTATGGGAAGTTCTTTATCTGAATAGTCAAAAACACCCATATGCCCAGGCCAATAGCCATGTTTGTTAGACATAACAAAGTGATAAAGGAGAGGGGGGAAAAAAAATAACTCATAGCTGGCCAAAAGCTTGTAGCTGAAATCTTTAGGAAAGTCAAGACATTGTAAGTGTTTATTCAGGATCAGAGGTAGCTCACAGAAAATACTCATGACTCATGTAAAATTCTTCCTCGATATTCTTCTTGAAAAAAGAAGAAAAAATAAAGACATGAAAGAATGTTCAAGATTAAGAAAATATGACTGAGGAATTAAAACTTCATGTTCAATCCAGTAAGCCATCCTTCTGACTGATTTCACTTAGGTCTGGATAACATTTCTATTTTTCAAGTTTAATATGTAGACTAAAAGCCACTCTGAAACTTCTAGAATTTATTCCCACCATACATCAAATCCTTACTTGGTTCTGTGGCATTGACATCAGTGTAACCTTCTCAACTTCTTTAGCACCACCCTTAGTCTTCCAGCCGCTGAAATTCTTGAAGAAGGAAGATTAGAATAAAAGCAAATCAAAGCACACATCAAAATGTCATTCACCAATCAACTCATGATTAACGACATCATGCATGATAAATGGGGAAAAGACTGAAAGTGTCAAGGATTTGATTTCACTTCGATTGACAGTCAGCACACATGGAAATGGTAATCAAGAAATCAAACAATGTATTTCAGTGGGCAAATCTGCTATGGAGGACTCTTCAAGTGCTAAATACCAAGTGCTAAATACCTTAAGGTCTCAGGCACCTGATACTGTCAATCACCTCACGGTCATATAAAAGCTGAAGAGTAAACAAGAAAGACAGAAGCAGAATTGATGCCTTTGAATTGCAGTGCTGGCAAAGAATATTGAATACACCATGTTGTTGTGCTGTCGAGTCACCTGTGACTCAGCAACACTGTGTACAACAGCCTTAAACCCTGCTCTAGCCTGTACCAATCTGATTGTCTCTGACACACCTAGCCTCATCAAGTGGCTTCCTCTCTTGTGCTGTCCTTCCACCATCGCAAGCATGACACCACTCTCCAAGGACTGATACCTGTTTGCAACATGTCCCAAGTATGTCAGACAAAGCCTCAGAATCCTTGCCTCCAAGGAGCAGCCTGGTTTCACCTTCTCTCGGACAAACCTGTTTGTTCTCTTAGCAGTCCTTAGTATACTCTATACTCTTCTCCAGCACCACAGCTCAAAGACATCAATTCTCCTCTCATCTCTACTCATTGTATATTCAGAAAAGAGAGCTCTGGTAGCCTAGTGGCAAGAAGCTGTGATGCAATCCCAAAGACATAAGGTTTGAATCCAACAGCTCCTCCACAGAAGAAGGATAGGCAATCTCCCGTGTGATTCACTCCCTCTGAAAACCCGCTGGAGGGTCAGCAATGGGTCAGTTCTGACTCAGGAGTACACAGCAGCAACTACAGGCATAGAATGTCAAAAGAACAAATAAACCTATTTTAGAATATATCCAGCCATAATGTTCCCTAGCAAGAAGCATGGCAAGGCTTTGCTTCACATACCTTAAGCGTGTTATTAGGAGGAATTAGTTCCTGAAAAAGGACATCGTCCTTATTAAAATACAAGGTTAGAAAAAAAGAAGAACTCTTTCAACATGAACTGACCCAGTGGCTGAAACCACGGGCTGCAGCACAGCAGTGATCTTGACTGTGGTGCGGGACCAGGTGTTTCATCCTTGCTCGCAGGAGCTGACTCAACACACCTAGCCATCAATCCAAACTAGTGAGCAGACGGTAGATTTGAAGCCTCATAGTCCATGAACATTTGACGTAATCACTAAAGATCAGAACAGAGAGAGATGTGAGATCTGCATTGTGCAGGGTGATAAGAAAGTAAGAAAGCCCATGGACTTTATATCAATCCAGAAAGTTTTCGAGAAAGTTTAATGAGCAGCAATGGCTCACTCCGAAACCATGTGTGCCATCTAAACAGACGCACTGAGAGGCAGCCTTGTTCATAAACAGTAGATCAAGAGATAGCTCTTTTCACTTTAATGCTTTGAAATATCGTGAAAAAATTAAAGGTGAAGTGGCTAATGATAGTTTCATGCTACTTTCTACCTGCCTCATTCTTGCATCATTAATCTACACATACCTCCCAGCTGCAAGAGATTTGGTAGGCAACTTGAATCTTAAAAGAATATAAAGATGTTTATATATATTAAGGAAGCAGGAGTGGCATCCACTTCCGAAACGGCTTGCCTCCGGAAACTCTATGTGTGAACAGCGCTCAGACCTTTCGTTCATAGGGTCGTTATGTGTTGTCTATGACCCGGCGACACCTAACAACAACAACAACAACAATATATATTAAACTATGCTTACATTTTAGAGACAATGAATTTTTAAATATGACATAAAAGCGGTGCTCACGTCAGCTCCCCATACCTTAGTAAGTACTCATGGTTCTATCTTCCTAAACCTATCTGAGTCATACTCACATTGCCAGGGAATTTTGTCATTGGCTACCTACCTGATAGAATAAGTACAAATATATGTATGTGCGGCATCAGGATTGGAGGAAGACTCATCAACCCCCTGTGTTATTCAGATGACACAACCTTGCTTGCTGAAACTGAGGAGGATCTGAGGCATTTGCTACAGAAGGTGAAGGATCCCAGCCTTCAATATGAATCAAAGCCCAACATCAAGAAAAGAGATAAGTGTCCAAGTTTAATGGAAATACAGATACTTTAGACAAATCTCCATACTTCACAGAATTTCTTCTTCCCAGAAGAAATTTGTTGTAAGTTACAGTCAGTAGTGAATCCCAGTTTTATAGGAGAGATTTTCCTCTCTGTACTGTACTAAAACCTTGTAAGTCAGTAACGGAGAGTTGGTTCATGTGCTTGGCTGATAATACAAAGGTTGGAAGTTTGAGTCTGCTCCAGAGGAGCTTCAGAAGAAAGGCTGGTGATTCACATCCCCTGCTATCAGCCACTGAAAAATCCTAAGAAGCCTCAGTAGATCCACTGTGACACATATGGGGATCACCATGAATCGGTGTTAACGTGATGGCAACTGGCTATTAAGTGGAAGCATACAGGTTCTTGGTGAACCCTTCATGGCTTTCATAGAGGAAAAAAATATGACCATTCACACCTAGATTATACATCTTATGCCATGGTATATTTTTCCTTAGTTTTTTATCTTATAAAATGACACGGTAAGGGACAATCAAGATGTTAGTAAGTTTCTAATGCACTGCAGGAATCTCGTTGATATTATTTATGCATGTGTTTTGTCACTCAGCCTTTAACTGTATTTTAGAAAGGCACTTTCTATTGTGATGCATAGAATGGGTTCAAGAGTCAAACAGTTTGGATCCTGATCTCAGCTTTGCCATTTATGAGTTATGAGTCCTTGGGCATGTGTTTAATCTCTCTGTGCTTCAGTAAACTTATATGTAAAATGGAAATGATAGTAATAATACCTACCTCACATAACTGTTATGAAAAATAAGAATGAGAAACTCAGAATAACTGGAATTTCCTAAATGCTACTTTGTTTCTCAAGGAACTGCAACTACTACTTCTGGTTGTAGTAAGAGTACTATTATTATTCCTCTTACTAATACTACTATTATCGCTATGACTTCTGATGATAGCAAGCTCACTACTTCCTAAGGAGTTTTATTCTATAATCCATATGAAGTCCAAACATATCTTCCCATGACTTGCATGTATTAGACCTAATTCTGCTTTTAAATCTAGATCAAGCCATGATAATCCCTTTTCCATATAATAATATCAATTCCCCTAGGTATGGACAGTTATTATCTCCTTTCTAAGTTACCCTTATACAGGAAGGGTGTTTCAAACTTCATCATTTCCGCATCTCATGGCCAACCTTTCTTTTCCTTCTTTGTTGACAGTAGTAAGAGCTTCCAGGTATGAGCTAGACACTGTTCTGAGATATTTTCTTCCATTATGTAATTCAATCTTTAGCTCAAGCTCCCATCCCGTTTTATCAATGAAGCAGCTGACGTAACTCAGGACTCAGAACAGAAGAGCTAGGACTTAATAACTGCATGCCATTCCACACTGCATGTGCTCGGTTTGTCAATGTTCTCAGGGAAAAGTCACAGTAGACTCCTAATCTCACAAGGACACATGCCAGAAGAATGGCTACACACTGGTACAAGAACCTCTGGCCCCAGTGCATGTTCAGAGCTTACCAATTTCTAGCATTCATATCAGTCTGTCTGCACCGATAAAACTTATACTCATCATAATAGAGTCTTGTATAGGGAGCTCTGGTGGTCTAGTGGCAAGAAACTGTGCTGCAATCCTGAAGGAATGCAGTTCGAGGCCATCAGCCTCTATGGGAGAAGGATGGGCAGTCTGCTTTCGTGCAATTAACTGCCTTCAAAACCTCACTGGAGGGTCAGCTATGAGTTGGTTTCATCTGTACAGTACACAACAACAACATATCTGAATTAGGACAATACTTTGCAATTGCTGTTTTCTAAAAGCAGGGTTTTATATAGACCAACTTTTTCTTTGATCACATTTCTTTAAGAGAACTATTTGTGGAGAAGAACAAAAATAAAACCATTCCACTAAGGGCATTTCTCTGGAGGTACTGAAAATCATTGCTGAGGTCTGGAATTGTACTGTTATTTCATTCATATTTATTCAATCTTCATCATTTAACCCTAACATTACATTAAGGAGCCATGATGGCATAGTGCCTTACACATTGTACTGCTAACTAAGAGGTCAGCAGTTCAAATCCCTCTGCAAGAGAAAGAAGAACATTGTCCTCCCACAAAGGTTCACATCCTGAGAAACAAGAAGGAGGGCCATTATGAGTTGGAATTGACTCCAAGGCAATGAGTTTGGCTTTGGATGTTATATTAGAAAAATAGCTGGTGGTGTACTGCAATACATATTGGACTGCTAGCCAAGAGGTAAGCAATTTGAAGTCACCAGCCACTGTAGGGAGAATGATATGGCAGTGTCCCACTGTTTAGATTTACAGACATGGAAGCTGATAGGGGATCTCCGGGAGTCAGAACTGATCTGACAGTAGTGGGCTCGGTTTTGGGATTTGTGACAATATATCACAGAAAGCTAAGTAATTTACCCCAAGACAAAGTAGACATGAATTTCATCTGGCTCCATTTAATGCTAAAGCCCAACACTTTTCTGCAATGCCATTCCATCCCACATTATATGGAGACAGAACAATGTGTTCCCTGCTGAGCTTGCCCTGCTGGTGATGATCTTCTGATTGTTTTATGATTTGTGCACAGCAATGTCGATGAAGCTAGAGTCCCTCAGGCCCACAAGGCAGGGAAGGAGGCCAGGGATTGTGTTCAGGACGCAGTGTGGCAGGCCTTGAACCTTGTCTTTCTGCACAGTAAACACAGTTTACCCTACTCTTTTATGGCAGCTCCTGAAACCTATGCAACATCATGACAGCTTAGTCTTCAGGTCTTCAGCTCTTGGCTAAGTGACTTCTTCCACTTTATGATAACTATTTTCACCTATTGTCTGAAGAGCACATGTTTCTGGTGGTTACCGTCTGAGAAAAGCCATTTTTGTTCCCTCCATTCTGAAATAATTTGAAGGTGTCTTAGGTGATACAATTTTTTTCCCCCACAGGCTAATGTCTTTACCAGGAAGGTTTGGTGATTTCGTGGCAAGGAGTTGTGCTTCCGATCCAAAGGCAGACAATTTGAATCCACAAGCTGTTCCTCAGGTGAAAAATGGGCAATTTTCTCCCCTGACATTAACTTCACCTGAAAACTCACTTTTTGAGTCGGTTTTGAGTGGATTTTGGCTCAAAAATACTTAACAACAACAAAATGTTTCTACTAGTTCCATTTCTTTGTTGAAGAAGATACTTCTTCAGGGAGTGTGGTTTGCTATTTATCGTCCATAAGTTTTAGACCCAAATATTACTTAATCTTTCCCTAAGTGACAGTTGTTTGAGAATCATCTCACATGGCAAAATAACTTGTCAGGTCAAACACATATTGTACTGTTGTATCTCTAACTTGAGATTGCAAAAAAAACTTAAAAAATAGAAAAGGTAATTACAGACTTATAATCAAGTGAAGTCATTAATGTCAGCATCTTCTATTAAAAGACAGCACTAGACTGCTTTGTTTTTTTTCAAGGACTGTGAACAATCAGGATGCTGGCCCTGCATCCTAATGTATTATTGAATTAGCCTCATGCATATACCAAGGATATATAAATGCAAAGTTAATGAAGGCTATTACTTTATATTTTCTAAAAAATGTTTGCTTGACTCCTGAGTTGTATTTCCCTTCTTATGATTAGTGGGGCAGGTGTTTGTTTGATCTCCTTCCTTCATCCTTCCCTCACTTTCTCCTTTCTCCACATTTTTCTCTATGTCTCTAATGAATGCCCTGAACCTATCTCTGCTAATGACGTTTCTGCTCAGAGAGAAACCAGAAATAAGAAGAAAAACAAGGCTTCTGGCGGCCCTATCATCTCAAAGAGAATTGAAAGGTGCCTTCTCAAGTGTGGGGATTGGTTGGGTTTTTGTTGTTGTTGTTTAAACTCTGTTGCATAAACACAGGGAGCTCCTGATGGCAAGAGAAAATGCTGTATTTCACTAAATTTGACTAATCTTTCTCATTTCCAATCAATGTGTTATATGCTTCGTTAACTAAACTTAAAAGTACAAGGTCAATTAATGAAAGCATCGTTATCCTTGTAGTTTCTGACTCTGGGATATCACCATAAGAAGCTCGTTCGCTAGATTGTACAAGAAAAAAAGAAATGAAGTTGTGTAAGTAGATTGTAGGGGCAGTGAGTGCGGAAACAATGGAGGTGACCACTACAGTAACACTAGGAGGAATACAGGAATGATGGTACTTGGAATTAAATACTGGGTGTTTTGATGAAATTTTTTTACCTCTGCCACAATTCGGTTTTTAAAGCAAAAGGTCAGTGGTGACAAGAAATAAAGCATTTTAAAAACACTGCGAGAGAAAAGAAAATGAAGGGCTATGAGGCAAGTTTAAGCAATACAAGTTTAGTGTCCAGATCTATGATAAAAATTAGTAACAAGAATAATGATTAGTTGTATTATTATAGCTAAGAAAGCTACTAATAATTGGGAGGTAATCATGATGTGCTGACACTGAGTTAAAAAGCACATTCCACACATCCCTCAGCCTATAAATTAGGTAATAATCATCCCCATTATACAAACAAGGAAATGAAGATATTTTATATTAAGAAACTTGCCTGAAGGTATGCACTCAGGAAGTACAACGGCTACAATCAGATTGTAGGCCTTGCCCTCTCCAAAGGCTTGTGTGTAGATTCCATTCTCTATTCATCTATATGCTGAACTGCAAATATAAGGCAATAGTCTCATGTGTCCACATTAGTCCTCAATATATATTTTTAATGTCATCTTCACTTTTAAAAAGTGATTATGCATTTTGTAGTTCATTAATTCTAAATGTGGTCATTCAATTTCCAACCAAAGACTGTCATGCAAAGTTATTCTGGAGTTGGTGCCTGTAGTCACATTACAGTAAAAAAGGATATCATGTAAATGGATGAGTTCTAACAGAACAGATATGGGCTGAATGTGGATATATGTGGATATATTTTGAGAAGAGAAAACCAAAAGGCATCACTCACAGGGAGTTATGCTAATGAAAATTTTATAAGGCTTAACTAGAAAAATTAGTAAGATAACTTAGATTCCACAAAACACACCACAAAACAGATGCAGCAAACTACAAAGCACCTTCAGTGTCCTGTTACAATTGCATTCATGATGCGAGCAAAGAAGAGCTTGTATCTCTGCCAATAAAATGGCATCTGCCACATTAAGTGTGTGTTCTTAATTTAATGCTTATTGTTTGTCTCCCATTAATAAGTTGGTTAATTTTTTTGGCCATATAATAACTATGATTCTGTGGTATTTATATTTGACTTTCAAAAGATTAGATGGGAACCCAATTCTAAGGAACACAATTAGATATTTTATACAAGAGGATGAGTGGATGCTTTTAGAATCATCTCATTTCCTAACGCAGCCTCAATCCCCCAGGTTATATATCCATCCACAACAAGGGAAATCACTGCTCACATTTTCAGGAAAGTAACTTGAAGGTGATGAGATTGATGGTGAGAACCACACTGACAGGCAAACCAAGTAGTCACAGTGGAGATGATTTCAGCGATAAGTAAGCCTGGAAGGCTACACCTATTATAATAACTGGATTTCTAAATCAAGGTAAGTGTAGTTAAAGCCAAAGTTCATTAGAGCATTATGAGGTCAAACACAGTTGAAGAATCACTTTGATGACCCACAAAGTATACAGACTATTTTTCAAATCTCCCAACACTTGATCTTTTGGATTTACCCAGTGTAAAATTAACTATTCTTCTTCAACATTTTTAGTTTGGACAGTCAGCTTGCAAGACATGCCATTATGTGCTATTGAGTTGACTCTGTCTTAGTTAAAGTGAGCACACAAAACAGAGTAGAACTGCTCCATTGGGCTTCCAAGGCTGCCATTATTATGAAAGTGGACATAAGATTTTTTTGTTCAGGAAACCTGTTGTTGGATGGAACCAAAGATCTTTCAATAGGGAACCAACTGCTTAACTGTTGTGCCACTGGGCTCCACATCTTAATTATCCCCTTTTTACTCAATGAACAGCCTTTGCTGTGAAATGTCACTTTAGCTTTTCTGTTCACATTCATTTTCTACTATCACGTTTTTCTCTTGTTTGTTATTATGTGCCATCAAGTCGTTTGCAACTCATAGTGACCCTATGCACAACAGCCCTAAATCCTGCTCTATCCTGCGCCAACCGCACTGCCTCTGACACACCCATCCTGATTACCCCAGTCACTGAATCAATCCATCTCATAGAGGGTCTTCCCCTCCTGCGCTGTCCCTCCACCCTCCCAAGCATGATGTTCCTCTCCAAGGACCCGTCCCTCCTGGCAACATGTCCAAAGTATGTCAGATGAATCCCCAGAATCCTTGTCTCCAAGGAGTAGCTTGGTTTAATCCTCTCCAAGATGAATCTGTTTGTTTTCCTGGCAGTCCATGGTACATTCAATACTCTTCTACAGCACCACAGCTCAAAGGCATCAAC
Organism: Elephantulus edwardii; assembly: GCF_000299155.1. NCBI lineage: Eukaryota > Metazoa > Chordata > Mammalia > Macroscelidea > Macroscelididae > Elephantulus > Elephantulus edwardii. The sequence goes on from NW_006399787.1 coordinate 4,367,052, forward strand.
TCTCCTTCTGTCCTCCCTTGTCATTGTCCAACTCTCTGATGCATAACAAGCAATTGCAAAGACCATGGCCTGTGTCAGGCGCACCTTAGTCTCCAGAGAGACACCATTGCTCCTGAGTACTTTAGAGAGGTCCCTAACAACAGACTTTCCCATTGTGATACGCTTTTTGATTTCCTGACTGCTGGTACCAAGAGTGTTGACTGTGGAGCCGAGCAAACTGAAGCTGTGAACAATCTCAATCTCTTCGCCATCCATCCTGACACTGCCAATTGGTCCAGTGGTGAGAATCTTTGTCTTCTTGACATTGAGCCTCAGTCCATACTGAAGGCTGCAGTCCTTGACCCTCCGCAGCAAGTGCATGAGGTCCTCCTCAGTTTCAGCAAGCAGGGTTGTGTCATCTGCATGATGCAGATTGTTAATAGATCTTCTACCAATCCTGATGCCACAATTCTCCATCTGCTCTGCATATCCTCACTGTCTAGTGTCTGAGATACTAATATAGTTTTTCTGATCAGAGTACTCTTTATAACTTTCAAATATATTTAAAATATAAATAAAATGCATAAAAAATATTTAAAGTACATTTTAATGTATTTAAAAGGTAGTAGGGCCCTCAGGCCTATGGCCCTTGGGCCTAGTGTTAATTGATTTGGGAATGAACATTCTTTTAAGTGGTACATCAGTGGTCTGTCTATTTGCTGTACTGAAGTAACTTGGGGTTGCTGTGATGCTCTACACTGTTCCATAGGTGTGTCAAACACCATAATGGTTACCATCATGGACAGTGTTTGGTTGAGCTCCCAGATTGATTCAGGTTTGGAAGGAGGAGTGGCATCCACTTCCTAAACCACATGCCTGTGGAAACTATGAACACAGAGAAACAATATTAATTATAGAACAGGGTTCAGGTCTTTTGTTCATAGGGTTGCTGTGAGTTGTACTTGACTCGACAGCACTTGACAACAACAACAACAACTCTTTATAACTAAGCATAGCTACGGTTCCAAATACATTGCTTTCTTGCCCATAAGAAGGCCTTCATCAACCTATAAATAGTCTACTAATTTTTTAGTCTCTAATATCTTCCTACTCTTGTTTTCTTACTTCCTGATTAAGATGTTTATGCAAATAAATGTGGTTACCATTCAAGGTCAAACAACTAGAAAATATCAGAGCCAAGATTAGATACTTGGTGCCCTGATTTTTACTCTTTACACATTTCACTCTTTCCCATTTCCACAGAAACCATGCTCCTCAGGGATCTAGAGATTAAACCAGAATCAACAGCAGGAAACTGGGAAGGGGCCCACGCAATCATGCTACTCCTTCTGTTGGGGGGAAAAATGTATCTGAGCCACAGACAGAATTAGTCACACATCTTTCATCTTAGTCCAGGAAAACCTTTTATGGTACACATCACACAGCAGAATAGTCTGTGTATCTGTGACCTTTAAATAGACAATAAGTTCCAAAGCTGTGATATCATGTCTTTGTTATATTTCAAGCATCCAGTAAAGGGTTTGGAGTATATTGTACACTGAGCAATTATTTACTTAGAGAATGAATATATGGATCAATGATAACTAACCAACTAGTCAAACTTCTAAGGAATCCTATCAAATGTGCCTTTAGATATTGGACAATATATTTCCAAAACTCCTTTCTATGTATGGTACAGGGTCTGGGACATATTTAATTATTTACATGTTGAATACAATTATACATCAGTAAGGAAAAGTATGGCATAGAATTTTAAAAAGTATACAAGATTAACAGTTTGCTATTTTAATGATTCTGCTATATATTAGTTGCCTTAATTAGGTCAAATGTGTGTCAAATGGAGAGACCAGGACAACAGAGTTTGCCTTAAAAATCCTTTGTAAGCTGTATAGTCCATGTATCACCATTATTGTTACCCATTTACATATTAAAATCATTATTAGAGGCCAATATATCTTTGGCTTAGAAAAGGAGCAAAAAACTTAACTTCCATATTCAATTTTCTGTTGATAAGAAAGAATAGATACTTTCCCCGAGTTTTGGCAATAATGCAGCAGTGTAAGAAATATAAAAGCATAAGCATACCAGTCAATGGAAAGATTACATGTTGGGAAATAGAGAAGAGTGATAGGAAGTCTATCAATTAGTAGCACATGTTTCAACCAGAGAGCAGCCTGAATTCATTGTCCTTGGCATGGGATAGTCTGTAGGGGACTTTGCTGCTAACCTAGAAGTCAGCCCTTTCTGGCAGTTCAAATACAATACTGGCTTCTCAGGAAATAGACAATCTCTTCCCAAACAATATGAAATCTCATAGTTCCAGTGTTAAGAAGCTATGCTGCAATCCCAAGGCAACAAGTTCAAATCCATCAATTACTTCGTGGAGGATTGGCACTCTTCTCCTGTGTGATTAACTGCTTCTGAAAACCTGCTGAAGTAAGGGTGGGTTCCAACTCAATAACAACAAACTCAATAGATGGTCAATGTGTGTGATGTTTCATGGTTTTGGTTTTTCCCCACTTTTTAAAGAAAAGATAGAAAACTAGATTTCCATGTAGAATACCTCAATTACTAAACATTGGACACCACACATCAAGTCTGTAATCCAGATCCACACAATAACCACCTATGGAAATTTCTCTGCTGCAAATAGAAGACTGTAGCAGAAAGAAAATGAACTCTTGGGTCTAAGGACTATGCTACTTGAGTGGCTAGGAGGAAATTCACGTAATTATGATTAGTAAGAATCCTCTCCTGCCTATTTCTGCTTTTGCTACAGCCCTCTAAAATGTACTATGGAAACTCAAAGTAGATAAAACATGAAAGAGTGCATTGAAACTGTTGAATGTTTCAAACAGAACAATACATAAGACAGTACTACCATCACTTAGAAAACTGGCTGGACTCAATGAAGGTTGACAACTGAGTAAGTGAATGAACATCTTGAATAGCATAGGTAGTAGGTTGACTACTGGTCCCTAAAAGATCTGGCCAATCAGAACCTGGCACTGACTTTTCTTGGGAATGAGACTTTGAAAGTATAATTAAATTAAGGATCTTAGTAACATATCATCTTGGATGGGACCTAATTTCAATGGAAGTATCTTTATAAGAGAAACAGTAGAGAGAGAATCGATGCAGAAAAGAGAAGTAGATAGATGGGTTAGAAAGGCACAAACTGAACAAAAGATTATACTAAGCAAAGATAACTAAAGATTGGCAGCAGCCACCAAAAGCTAGAAGAGAAGCATCATTGGAGTCTCTTTAAGAACATCTAGAAAGAACCAATCCTATTAAAAGCTGGATTCCACATCTTAGACTTCTAACTATAGAACTGTGAAAAAAATAATTTTCTGCTATTGACTATAGAGGTCTTAAGAATCTAATTAAGCATCATGTTGAGTGAACTAGGTCAGTTCAATAAGGACAAATACTGTATAAAACCATTCTTGTAAAATGAGTATGAAGATCAAAGGGGGAGCAGAGGAGACTGGAAGTAGAGGGGTGAGGACGGGTCAGGGATGGGGTGGTTAATCATAGGGTCACACAATTTGATGGGTGGAGGAGGTGAAGGAAATGTGAATGATCCTGTGTGAAAAACAATGTATTAAAACTTTGTAAATAAATCAGATTTAAAAAAAAAAATCTTAAATACAGTTTGCTCATCCTACAGAGCAATAAGTAAAGAAGCAGCTGGCTCTTTGTTGCTGTTGTTTTGGTTAATGTTCTATGCCATCAAGTTGACTATGGTTCATAGTAACCCTATAGACAACAGATAAACCTTGTACTATTTTCATGACCTCAGTTATGCTCACGCCCTCTTGTGGTAGTCCTGGTATCAATCCATCTTGTTGAAGGTCTTCCCCACTTTCATTGGCAAACAGAGAAAGTTTCAGGGCTGGCAAAAGAGGGGAAGAATAGATCTTTAAAACCTATTTGCCAATCACTTTACTAATGAGTGAGGACTAGAGAGGTTAAGAAATTTGTCCAAGGTCATGTAGCAAGTGGAGCCAGGGCCCAAATGAGAAGCCAACAATTTTTAACACTATTCAAGACCATCCATTTAAGTATCCACCATTCCTGAAAAAAAATCAAATTTTAAGCTTGTAGTTGTTATTGGATGTAATTGAGTGAATTGCACCATAAGGCAACCTCACGTGTACAAAGGAGAATTGTTTCATAGTATTTTCAAAGCTGAGACCTTTCAGTAGCAAATTGTCAGGGTATTTTTTTGTTTATTTGTTTTCAGAAAAGTCTCTTCAGAGGAGTGAGTTCAAACTGAAAGCATTTCAGCTAATAGAGCGTTTAACTACTTGTGTCAACAAGGGACTCCTGGTATCTCTAGTAGCTCTAAATAAATGGAAGTGTGTTTTAGTGAATTCCTCAATTGGACCTAAATTTTTGGAAATGGCTTATGGTATAGATTAGTGAAAACTACATTTTAAACAGCACATTTAAAAACATGCCACAAGGATATATTAAAGGATGAGTTCTTCATGGAGTTTAAAAAACTTTGGTGCCAGAAAGAACTCATTCACCAAATTAGTTTTAAAATAAAAGAAGCAGTAAAAGCCTAGAGGGTCTAATTAACAAGAAGATAAAATAGATGAACAAGCACACTTGATTTAGGTAATATGTGTGTTTCAAATAAGGATTATATTCTAAAATATTAAGAAAAGACACTGAAAATTATTTCAGACGCAATAATTAAAAGCAAACTTTTTTGAGTCATCATGATTTCAATGGTGAAATAAAATGGACGTGGAAGTAGAAAACACTTTCAAGTGACCTTATAGAAATCTAAAGAAATTACAAAATAGTCCTTAAAGAGGAGTAAAATTTGTGAAAAGTGGATATATAAATTATCTATGTGGTAGAGGAAGGAAGAAGTCTGGTTTCAAAGTAGTCAGAAGGCTCTTTAGAACCAAGGATGGGTCTCAAGTCCTGTGGGCATGTCATCAGGGAGGACCTGTCCCTGCAGAAGGACATCATGCTTGGTAAAGTATAGGGTCAGCTACAAAAAAGGAAAAAGATCTCAACAATATTAACTGGTACAGTGGCTGCAACAATAGTTTCAAATTTAGCAACGGTTACGAGAATGGTGCAGTGCTTTTTTTGGTCGTAGACAGATCATTATGAACCAGAATTTACTTGACAATTGACAAGAACTAATTTCTCTTTATCCAAAAAAGGGCAGAAGGAAGAAGTTTTGTGATGAAAAATAATAAGATGAGAGACGTCCTTGAGTAGTATGAGACCTTTCTAACTGCTCAAAGCCTGGCGAAATCACAAATTATCAAAATAATAAATATGATAGGGGAATCAGGGTTGGTTAAACAGAAAGGGACCAGGAAGAAAAGATGGTAGACTTTCATAGCATCAATATAGGCTTATGAGGAGAATTGATGTATCTGAGCTGTGATGCTAGAAAAGAGTATTGAATAATACCATGGACTGCTAGGAGAATAAACAGGTTGGTCCTAGAGAGGGTGAAACCAGGCTGCTCCTTGGAGGCAAGGATTCTAAAGCTCTGTCTGACATACTTTGGGCATGTTGCAAAGAGGAACCAATCTTTGGAGAAGGACATTACTTATTCTTGGGAGGAACAGCACAGGAGAGGAAGACCCTGGATGAGATGGATTGACTCAGAGACTAGGGTAATGGGGATAGGTGTGTCAGAGATAATAAGGTTGGCTCAGGATTGAGCAGGGTTCGGAGGTGTTGTACGTAGGGTAGGGTCGTTGTGAGTCTCAGGTTACTTGACAGCACATAACAAAAACAGCATACACATATGGCTCTGATGGCATAGTGGCAAGAAGCTGCACTGTAATCCCAAAGGCACGTGGTTTGAGGCCACCAGCTGCTCCACAGGAGAAGGATGGGCACTTTCCTCCCATAAGATTAACTGCCTCTGCAAACCTTCTGGATTGGTTCAGACTTGGTAGTACACACCCCTACACACACACACACACACACACACACACACACACTCTCTCTCTCTCTTAAAGCAATGCGCCTCTAATGGTTCAAATCCACCGCCCACTCTCAGGAGAAAGGTGGCGAGTCTCCTCCCTTGTGATTTACTGCCTCTGAAAACCTGCTGGAGGGTCAGTTAGAGTTGGTTCTAACCTGATGGTACACAACAACCACAACAACATAGTCCACTGTTCTTAAGTTGAATCCAACTCAGAGTAGCTCTGTTTCTGATTCCCAAAGCTGTAAATCTTTATAGGAGGAGATTGTTCAAATTTTTTTTCCCATCAGACAGTTAGTAAATTGGAACTGCTGATTCTTAGTTGGCAGTCAGACGTGTTATGCTCCACACCAACAGAGCTTTATACACACACACACACACACACACACACACACACACACACACACACACACATTGTAAGAGAGACTAGAGCCTTCAGATTCCATTGTTAATTGAAAAATGTGTTACCTTCTCTTAGCAAGTATTTACATATTAATTAACTTTGAGAAGACTGCAAACAGTTTACTCAGTCAAAGGTGTTAACAATCTATACTCCTACTTGGATTCAGATGAGAAGGCCCCAGTTTAGACATAATATAATCAAATTACTTGGTTGGAAGATTCTGCAGAATTTTCCATCCAGAGACAAGATTGCTGATAGTGAATCTAATGGGAGTGGGGGTGGGGTTGGGCGAAGTGCTTCTTAATAGAAGGAAAAAGAATGTGAATTTACTTAACTTTAATTCTATTCTGAAGGTTAGCTGGCAAAGGATTTAAGAGAGCCGTTATTATGAGCTTAGCTAATGGGAAAGTGGGGTGTGAGGGCAGGAGTTAGGGAGAAGCAGAAGAGAACACTGGTGTGTTCTTGAAATGAAGAAAATGGAAAGGGATTTGAAGACCTAACAGATGGAGCAAGAAGAGCAAGGAAGACTAGGGTGAGAAGAAGGAGAGCTGGTTTAGTGGGTGTTTTAGGATATTGATAATGATAATCTTCAACCAGATTTCAGTGAATCTATTATTAAATTAGGAGGCTCCAGTGGCCTAGCGGTAAGAACTTGAGTTGCACGCCAAAGGCACACAGTTCAAACCCACCAGATGTGCTATGGGAAAACAGTTCATCTCCCCCCAGGAGATTACTTGCTTCTTAAACCTGCTGCAAAGTCACCTGTGAGTCAATTATTAAATAAAAAACAAAATAAAAACCCAACAACCAAAAAAAAAACTAGATACCAGAATGCTTTACATTGAGTCTCTACAATAAAGACAAACATATTCAACATTCTTTACCTTTAAAATATATTCTCCTAAACTGTACGTTCACAGAGCAGTAAGAATGTTAAATTGCACTTGGAACTTGCTCAAACCATGCTATTATAGTAACTAACCACAGTGATTTTAACCAGTTATGTATAAATATGTTTAGCCAAGCCCTAGAAAATTTGCTTGGCTCTAAAACATCGATATGTGAGTGTAAGTAGAATTGAACAAGTTTCTTCAAGAGAAGCAAGGAGTACATTAGCATGAATTATCTGACTATGCTAAATCATATAGAACCTGTCATAGTCATAGAGAACCTGTACTCAAGATACCTCAGCAAACATGTGGGACCACTCACTGAGTGCACCATGCTACACCAAGTCCCACTTCCAGATCCAGTTTCCCAAAGGATACCATAAAAAAACATGATTTCACAAATGTCATGAGTGCGTAATCAATAGTTGACTTTTAATAATTTTAGCCATATTGAATTTTCACCTAGCTAGTCACAAACCTTCTCACCACTGGACCAATTGGCAGCATCAGGTTGGATGCTGAAGAGATTGAGATTGTTCACAGCTTTCGTTTGCTTGGCTCCACAGTCAACACTCTTGGCACCAGTAGCCAGGAAATTAAAAGACATATTGCCATGGGAAAGTGTGCTGTCAGGGACCTCTCCAAAGTACTGAAGAGCAATGGTGTCTCTCTGGAGACTAAGGTGCATCTTTGCTATCCCTTGTTATGCATCAGAGAGTTGGACAACGACCAAAGAGGATAGAAGGAAAATTGATGCCTTTGAGCTGTGGTGCTGGAGAAGAGTATTAAGAATACCATGGACTGCTAGAAAAACAAACAGATTCATCCTGGATAGAGTTAAATCGGGCGGCTCCTTGGAGGCAAGGATTCTGGGGCTCTGTCTGACATACTTTGAACATGTTATAAGAAGGGACCAGTCCTTGGAGGGGAACATCATGCTTGGTAGGGTGGAGGGACAGCACAGGTGGGGAAGGCCCTCTATGAGAAAGACTGAGTCAGTGACTGGGGTAATTGGGATGGGTGTGTTAGAGACAGTGCGATTGGCACAGGATAGAGCAGAGTTTAGGGCTGTTGTACATAGGGTCACTATGAGTCACAAACGACTCGACGGCACATACCAACAACAACAATAGTCACAAACCTTGAGTCCTGTTTCCAATTATGCAGCAAATTAGATACATTAAGATACACTTCCTGTGATATGATTTCTCTCCATTCCATAATAGAGATGTAGAGATTGAATTGTACATGCTTGTCATATTAATACCGTCGTCTTCTGTGAGATTTACAGCTCTGAAAACCTGCTGGAAGGTCAGCTATCAATCAGTTCTGACTTGATGGCACATAACAACAAACAACAACAACAAATCTTATTAAAACAAACAATAATAGTGTGAGCGTAATTTTCCTTGACTTATTATGTGTTTGTCAGAGCTACCTGTATGAGGTGAAAGTGACAACAGCATCTGAAAAATCAGATAGAAACTTTAGAAGACAGTGAGTTTATGTTAACTGGAGAAAAACAGTCAGGAAGAGAAGAGTGAGAATTGTTCCACAACTTGAAGAATGTCATCAGTGAATGGTGCTGAACTCTACAAGTAGAAACATAAAGTATTGCATGTTTTGCAGTGCACATTCTCAACAAAAACCAAATAAATGTCAAGGACTAATACCACTTCCTCCTAATGCTCCACTTAGCTAATATTGGGCACTGTTGTGAGTGCGATGCGCATATCCACACTTTCCTAATTTTAAAGCCACTGCCTGGAACATAGAGACGTTGCAAAGCTTGCTGAAGACATGGCTAGCAAGGATTTGAACACGCAGAGCTTGCTGTTCATAATCATCATTCTTGTCTGCCTCTAAAGCTTTGGTGCTTGTTCTGTGGACCAATAAGAATACAACAGAACAGAAAGTGTTGCAAAAGTTATTTAAAAAGTGAAGGGAAGTGAGACAGAGAAAGGAGGTAGGCTTTGGGTAGTACAAATGGTTAAATGCTTAACAGTATTACCCAAAAAGTTGTTATTCAAATATACTTAAAGCACCTTTGAAGACACACCTGAAAAATCTTCCTATGAAAGAGCCATAGCCATGGAAAACTTTTTGGAGTACAAGGGTTACATGTGTGTGTGTATTTGTGTGTGTGTGTGTGTGTGTGTTTAAATTACAATCTTTTTGTTTTTGGTATATGCAATGAGTAGACCATGACTCCTAGCAACCCAATGAACAATGGCCCTCTCTGAACTTTGTGCTATCCTGAGTCAGATTCACCATTTCTGACACTCCTGACCCCACTGCCACATGACTGCTTGGAACAGCTAGCTGATCCAAGCCATGGTTATCCATTGCTTCCTATGCAAAAAATGTGGACAGCCAAATAAGAAGCAAAAGCCTTTGGGTTGTAGTTTTAGGGAAGAACACTGATTATGCCACAGACTGCCAAAAAGAACCAATACGTCGATCTTGGAGGAAGTGTAGCGAGAGTACTCCTTAAAGGCAAGGATGGTAGACTTTGTCTCACATAGTTTGGGCATGTTTTCAGGAAAAGTCTGTCCTGGGGAAAAAAAAAACAAACATCATGCTGGGAATGGTCAGCATCAGAGAAAGAGAGGAAGACCCTCAGATGGGTTAACACAGTGACTGTAACAACAGGGTGTAGCGTATGAGAAACCCTGAGAATGGTACAGGATAGAGCAAAGCTCAGATTTGTTGTTTCTAGGGTCATCAGACTTTCAAACTGGTCTCCAGTGCCATGCCGCCTACTCTAATGGATTGGTTCTACAGAACTGGCTGGCTGGAATGGGTGAGCTATAGGGTAGAATGTTGATTCACTAAGGGAAGTGAGGTGTTTGTGATAAGACCTTCTATTTAAAAATCCATTAGGGTCCGAGGGCCACAGACCCTCTGGCCTGGTTTAAATTGTTTTTTTGTCGAACATTTTTCTACATGGCATAGCCCTAGTCTGTGCATTGCTGTGCAGAGGTAACTCGTGGTTGCTGTGATGCTAAACAACGTGACACTGCTATGCCAAATGTGATAATGGCTACTCATGGTGGACAGTGTTTGGTGGAGCTCCCTGATTAAAACAAGCTTGGAAGCAGAAGTTGCATCCACTTCCGAAATGGCTTGCCTCCAGAAACTCTACGAACAGTGCTCAGGCACAGTGCTCAGGCCTTTCGTTCATAGGGTCGTTATGAGGCATCTACTACAATTTGATGGCACTTAACAGCAACAACAGGGTCATTATGAATTGAAATCAACTTGATGGTACATAGAATTATTGAGCTCTCAGAAACCACTTTACAGAAACTTACAATAGTGGGAGAAAAGAGCGTGTTAATTTACTGGCATCTAATAATATACTTATTGTCATTGAGTCAGAATGGATTCATCGCTGAACCTCCAGCAGGTTTTCAAAGGCTGTACATCACACAGGAGTTTCTTGAATCATTTAACTACAAACCAGCACAACTCCTTACCCACCATGCTACTAGAGCACCTTAATAACAGCACCTTTTAATTGATAATATGGAGTATTATGTGTCTGCTACATTGAAGCCCAGGTAGTGCAGTGAATAAGCACTCACTGTTAACCAAAAGGTTATTGGTTAGAATCCAATAACCTCTGGAGGGGAGAGATGAGGCTATCTGTTCCTATAAAGGTTATAACCTTAGAATCCCTATAGAGAAGTTCAATTCTGCCCTATAGAGTTACTGGGTCTTTAGGAATTGTTTGTTTGTTTGTTTGTTTGTTTGTTTGTTTAGAATAAGAAGACAAACACAGATAGGCAGTTAAAGGAATCAGAAGTATGGGGAGGGGGCAGGGAGTCAAAACCAAATGTGGGGAGAACAGAAAAAATTCAAAAGCCCAATTTTGTGCTTGGACTGAAGAATCTCCCTATAAATTTTCTCAATGCCTCCTGAGAGGAACCAACGGATTACAGGCAAAAATTATGAAGTCCCACAGAGAGTCATTACCAGCACAGAGGCAGCTGTGATGTAGCATCCCCAATCGTCTACAATCAAGACTCAAACTCAGGGGGAACATAGAGACCCCTTTGTTAAAATAAAGCAATCATTTCCACCTTCATTAAAGGAAATATCACGGCATTATTAATCTACAACCGAAGTCCCATAGGCTGAGCAATACTAGCAAATCTTACTCTGGGGAGCTATTATCAATAGCAAATACTTAGAAATAAAGTGTAAACAATGCTTTAATCATATATGGCTTCACCCTGTCTCTTGACTGTGTTTACTTTGCTGCAGGTAAATCTGTAACACCTTCCCACAACTGCTAAGAATTCTCGATGATAATTCTTTCCTAAACCGCAGCTTTAGGAGAATGAAGTGAAGAACATGAAAATGTATGGAAATAGATACTTAGAAATGTTCTAAATATCTTCCTTACTCTTTTTTTTTGGGGGGGGGAGTAAGTGGAGAATATCATAGCTGATTTTGATGATACAGATAGGAATGATTTAAGCCATCAAATTAAGAGCTCTATCGGAATCATGTACCCAGAAAGTCTTCCAATGGGACTATTTCAACAACTACTGTTTCAAAGGATTATAGCTCTAGTTGCTATTGTGTGCTGTTGAGCCAGAACTGACCCATAGCCAACTCTCCAGCAGGGTTTCAGAGATGGTAAATCCCATGCAAGGGATTGTACATTTTTCTTCCACAGAGCAGCTTGTGGATTTGAACAATGTGCCTTTGGGATTGCAGTGTAGGTTTTTAACTATTGGGCCACCAGAGCTCCCTGAATGGAGTTTAGTGAGGAATTAGAGTTTTAAAACATTCTCTACTTCTGTTGACTTAATGCACTTATTAATTAATCATTTGCATCTTTGTTTAATGTCTATCTTCCCCAAATGGACAAGGATTGCATTGATAGGTGTTTTCCCAGCATTTACGAAAATGTAGCATATGTTCAATAAACGGTCACTGGATGGCTGGTTGAGCAAATTATAAATAATTAATTAGTGAGGAATAATAGCTTTCTCATTCTTTTTGACAAGATTCCAGATTGAGAACTAAAGGTCTGTTCTAGAATCTAGGAGATTAAGATTAAAAAAAAAAAATGTTACAAGAATTCAAAGGTCTCCATATAAAGCATGAATTTCAATGACAGCTTTTAAGAGTTGTAAATTCATACATTTAGAGGAACCTTGTTTTCTATTTGAGACATGAAGCCTATGTTGGAATTGTTAGTAAATTAGGGAGTTAACTCTTTTCTCTGTGGAGTTTATAACACTCAGTTTAAAAAGTGTTTTTCTTATGACACAGAACAACTCGGGGACTTAATTTGGCCAAGATTACCCATCTGAAGATATGATTTCTTTGCATGAGCTCCTTTAGATTTAATCAAGATCTTCCTCAGTCTTCCTCACTTTTTTTTGACTGCCCTTAATGCCTGCGCAGATTCCCCTGCACTTTTGGAGAAAAAGATCTTCAACTTCTTTCATTCAACAATCATTTAACCCCAGAGTAGCCCATCCTAAGTCTCTGGAACTTGTTCTACATTCTGTTCTACATTAAAATTAATCTGAATTGTGCTGAATTTGTAGACTTTCCCCCATGTTGATTATTGTAAAGGATATGGGGTATTAATAGCCAGTTATCTCTAGGTGGATTTGAGTCTTACTTTGTTCCACTGAATCATTAATTACATTCGCAATTTACCCAAGTGAAATCTGAATCTATTTCTGTATACAAAAGACACATAAGGAGTCCTGGTAATGTGATGGAAAAAGGAGCTGAATGCTAATCAAAGAACAGTGGTTTGAATCTATCGCCTGCTCCACGGGAGACAGACAGGACGTCTTCTCCCATTGACACCTACAGCCTTGGAAACCCAGTTGAGGATTACCAGGTGTTGGGACTGTCTAGAGACTAGCGAGTTTGGTTTAAGCTACAGTAAATAACAGAATACTTGTTATTTTCTTCCCCAAAAAGTAATCCAGAAGATGATATCTTCCTGGGAAGTCCATTTAGCAATATCTCTAAATTACTTTGATGAATTATGTCAAAGATAATTGAGATATTAGAGTTGGTGCTTCGTGTCAGGAAGTTAGAGCTGCTTTTTGTCTCAATAATAAACTCTATTGATTGGTACCCTTTTTTGTTTTTCTTCTTCCTGGCATGTTGACATGGACCTGTGGGTGATACCACTTTCCTGGTATTCTCAACTGAGAATGATGACTTATTTTCATGAAGTCGAGTCTGATCGTCTTCTCGAAATCACTTGTGGGACCCAATATAGTATTTAAAGAAATAGCGTATTGCCAAACACCAGGTTGATGTGACTCCTCTCCACGAAGAATGAGTGGAAACAGCCCATGAATCTTAAGTCCATCCCTCCCTTGACTATCTTATCCTCGCCCTTATTCTGCAAATACACACACTTATTCTTAAGGACAATCAACTTTGGAACGAAACATTGATAACGCATCCCCATTTAAACTAACAGCCTCACTACGCGCTCTACCCCTGAGTATGCTGTTTTAATTAGGAAGATGGATTTGGGAGTTTATATGTTCTGTTGTGCTATAATTTCTGCCTTTACGGTCATTTTCTTCTGCTTTTCACACTATAATGTGCCATAAATCCTAGTTAGGCTGTTTCACTGGCCTGTTGCTAGTCAGAGTCAATATTTCAGGCCTTTTGTTGCTATGGCAACCTTCTGCCGTACTCTCGTTCACTGGAATATGATACAGTCTCCGGGGGAAATTGCTATGAACTTGATCATCACATGGATTTAGGCCCCCTGATGCACTGCTTCTGCACCAACTCTCTCCACCACCCACTGACATCCCTCTGCTCCTACTTTGTATGTGTGTTTGTGTGTGTGTGTTCATGTGCATGTGTGTGCGTGCGCGTGCATGTGTGAGCACATACATGCCTGCAGTTGACAAGGCAGCCATGCTAGAGAAGCCAGCAAACTCACACAAGCAGCATCCTTTTCTTTCATCCATCTTGAAAGGGTAAGCTGGGGAAGATGGTAAACTCTGACAGTTTTAAAGGCTAAACAAACCCGGCATACATCTCATAGCTTTGTTCTATCTCTACCCTTTGTTCTTGCCTTATAGTTTCTTTCCAGTTCTTTGTTCTCCTAAGTCCTTCATACATTTTTAAATCTCAGTGCTTTCCTTTCAGAATTTAATCACACTGGGAGCTTCTAGTATAAATCCATTGTCCTCTGCCTTTCCCAGAGAAACTCAACTCTGAGCTGTTTTTCACTTCCCGAACTCTTCTGGATTTCCTTTTATTTTGAACCAAATCCTATTCTTACAGCTCTCCTTTAGTGTCAAGTATTGCATGTAAGTAAAACAGGTAACTATTAACCAGTAGCGCCAAGAAAATCATTCAGCCTCTCTGTGACTCATTTTCCTTGTCTGTAAAGTACAAATGCAGTTAGTGCCTGGATTAGAAATTTGTCCCATTCCTAAATCTATCTTTAAGTGGAAATTGTATGTAAGTCTGAATGCCTGTGTCAGATTTGTGGCTACAGTCATTCAGTTAAAGGCTTGCCTTAGTTCATAGTCTATAGTCTATGTGTCTATGCATAAAAGACATTATAGAAACACTTCCAGAATCCCATTCCAAACAGTGAGGAGCTCGTTTAAACCTGAAACTGTATCTTCTCAGTATGTCCAAGGAATAATACTGGGGCAGAAGTTCAAGATATTTATCAGTAGTCAAGACTGGTGATAATAAGAGAGGGTCAAACTCAACTCCCTGCTTTGCTGAGCAAGCAACACACTGCCAACGTGGCCAGAGCCACCGGGTGACTGAGAGCAAAGACTAGCACACATGTGCAAAGAATGTCGCCTGCTGCTGGTGGAATCTCATAACACCATGCTGGTGGACATCACCTGGGTCATTCACAGGGTGCCATACATAGATAATGATTGGAACGGCTCTATGGTGAAGGGGTAATAAATGGACACTAGACGTATGATGTATGCAGCTGACTCTAGGGATGTCTTTATGGGGCTATACTATACTAGACATGTTGCTAGGAGAGGCTATTCCCAGGACATGGACATTATGCTTGAAAAAGCAGAGGGCTGGTGAAGAAGACACCCCTTAACCAGGTGGATTCACACAGTGACTCTCTCGATAGGCTCCAGTGTGTCAGGAAGTGTGAGGATGGCACAGGATAGAACTAGGTTCAGGTCTGTTGTTCATAATGTTGCTATGGGTTGCACTGGACTCAACAACACCTAATAACAACTATGCCACTGTCCCAGGCACTGATATCTGGCACCAACCACTTTGCAGGGCTCTATTAAGCTGCCTTGCTTCTTGTCTTCTGAATCATCAATTAATGAATAAAAAATTAAGACAAATAAGCATCTTTAACATAACAATACAGTAATAGTCGTTACATTTTTACTATACATTACAAATTAGTACTAGTTTGTCATGACATACTTTTATATATGCCTCCAATTTTTACTGTAATAGCTTCTTGGGGTGGGGCTTGGTCCATAACTATAGGTTGTTTCTATAAACTTCTGTAATATTATCCATTGCAGTCTTTGTATCAGTAACATCAAACTAAACAATGGATATGAACAACTATGAAGAGCATAGACTCTGAAACATCTACATTATTATTACTTTAGATGGCTGTAAATTCTAATTCCTCACCTACCTCTTTTCTTTTTTTTTTTTTTTTGTACCTACCTCTTTTCAACAGAAGTTTTAAAGACCTAGTAATACGATGGAGCTGCCTAAGCTAACATTTGAACAAAATGTAGGAGGCATTAGTAAAGGGTGGCCTTTGTATTCATTTTCTCCACCTCAATCCTTTATTAAGGTCTCTTCGTATTTGGTCTTGCTTTGATGCCTTAGCTAAATCTCTCTAGTGCATAGTACTCACATCAAAGTCCACACATGGCATGCAGAGAGTAGCTGCCCCTCATCATCATTCACACACAGGGTCAAAGTTATCACTGGGCAGAGACTCTTACAATGTCAAGTTCTCCCATATTGCCTCGCACCGGCCCACATGGCAGGGAGACCACAGCCCAAGCAGGAGGCCTTCAGTCATTCCATCCCTGAAACATCGGAGCATGAGTAATGCTTTTACTTCTTTGCATCCTAGTCACAATGGCTCTTTTGGAACAGAGGCTGAAAGAGGAAAATATTTGAGAGATGACAATAGGGACACAGTCCATACACACTCAGCTAGGGCTCTGCTTTCTCTTTGTCTTCTACTCTTTCCACTGGACTCATTTCACTGTGCCCAAGCTTTGCATCACTGACCTTCCCAAACTTTTAAAGTTGAAATTTCCCTTAATGTTTAACAGGCTGTCCCTGCCTGGTGGACATGTGCTTGACCAATAACCCAAAGTCAGACCATTCTGGCAAATACCATCTCAAAAGAAGAAATTTTTTTTTTTTGCTTTGATTACTTGATTTTAATGACTACAAATACATTTTTGCTTGCCTATCAGAAGTTCTGGAAAGAGTGCTTCATCAGAATGTGCATGTGTCTTGCACATTGTAAATGTTAAAAAATTATCTCTATTACAGAATGTAACTCTCGCATGAGTGAAAATAGAATAGAGTGGGGGGTGGAAATGTTGTGATTATCACAAGAAGAGTCAGAGTTTGTTTCTCTTCCCTTTAACCACCAAGAGTACACAAATAATTTTTCATGTACTTAATTATTTCCATTAATTATATCCAGGAGGTTTTAAACAGTGATGCATATGGAGGAAAAGGAATCTGGATTTGTGATTTCTTCTCTGGGTGGTAATACTGCCCTTACTGTAAGGACATGTAGCAAAACAGAATGATAAGGTGCCTTTGTGGGTTCTGAGGCATTGCAATAAAGGTTAATCACCAGAAATGGAGGAGATTTTATTTATTTTTTTTTAATTCCAAGACAGGAGGGGGTTTTGTGCAGAAGCTTAGCTCACCTAACTCCATGGCTCTCCAATGATAGTGCACATCACGATAACCTGGGATGCGGGGCAAGTCAAAACACAGATGACTGGGCTCCAAGTCACTTTCTGGATGACTAAATCCAGGGTAGGATTTGGGAATTTGTATTTCAAATGGGAATTTATATTTCCAACAAGATCTCACATACCATCCAGAGAACACAGTTTGCTTACAACACAATTGCCAACAAAATAGTTCCCAGGAGTTAGAGGGCTGGCCTAAATATGCAATTGAAGCCTGACATGGCCATAAAGATAGGGAAGGTTTAAGTGCCTCTGGAGAGGACCTGCCCTCCTTATGGGCAGATGGTAGCTGCCTTCAAGTCAGTCCCTATTGATGCAACCTTATGTACCTTGCCCTTCTTAAAACTCAACTCCAAAATGTAGTTTAAGAAATACTTCATTAAAGGGAGTGAAATCTGACCTCTGGCAGACCCTTCCTGAGTCATCCAGTGAATCTCTGAAGAGATTAGATTCGACACTAGTTTCCTGGATTTACGCTTATTCCATCTGTGAATTGAGGCACCTAAATTTTGCTTGGGAATCGCAGGCAGGACCCTGAAAAGGTTACAGGTCTGTAAAATCCAATGGGTGATTTGAGAGTTCTGCATTTACCTACCATGTGTTCAGTAACCATCGCTGTTCTGCTCATAAATCGGAAACACAAAGGAAGTCAGGGATAATGGAGGGAATAAATGGGTACATAAATATGACTAAGCGCAGCACCACCACTTTCCATTTAGAAAGGGTCTGGAGATTTAATGAAGGTAATATATTCCCATACACCGTGGTTTCCTTCTCTCTGTGTCCAAAAGAGAATGACTTGATAGGGAAAACTGAGACACCATGCTCACATTTAGACTGCTCAGTCTCTCTCAGCTTCAAAACGTGACAAGGGCAAGTATTTTGATGAAGATATACCTCAGCAGGCAGCTGAGATGAAGGCTGTTCTTCCTCCACTAGAAATGCATACATTCAAACTGCAGAGACAATTCGGAATTAGATTTGGTTGGAATACTAGCCCCAAGCTTATAGCCTAAGTGACTTAAACCTTCCGCGAGAATTTCCTAGCTATAAAATAGGCTCTGTGAAGATCTGATTACAAAAGCTAAGAGTTCTGAATAACATCTGGCACACACTCTATTATGGTCTAAAACACTATTTCAGATTTCATAATGTGGCAATGGACAAGCCTGTGACCACCTAGCCTTCCAGGATTGTCCTTGGACTATTAATAAAGTAGCAATTACCAAAGTAGGAGACAGTTGAAGAAAAACGGCTTCTGTCAAGATGGGAGAGATTTCTGCATTCAGGAATTCTGAGGAGAAGGGCCGGCTGTGTCAGGCCTCTGGAACCAAATCAGAGCTGCTTTTGTGGAGAATGCTGAAAACTCAGCTTTTATTCCCAAAGGCTGAGCCACCTTGAATTTCTCTATTCTGGGCAGCTTACTCAATAAGGAAGTAACGAAGGTAAACAAGCATGGATTTATTTGTGTTAATTTACTGATTTGCACTGAGCAATTTTGCATGGATTTCACCACATTATGGGGTGAGAGAAATATAGGGAATTGTTCACTACAGTTAGTAAACAAGCACAAGAAAGTCCATGCTTGCTGACGTGTATCCCTTTCTGTAAGAGGTTAGAAACCTGAGGAGAGGATTTTGACCCTGGAGAGAGGCACAGTGGGGTTAGGAGAGGGAGCAGATGCCAGTCATACCCACAAGTAATCTTTGTCATGGTGAAAAATGTGAATGTCTTCACTGCAGATGAACAAGAAAGCATAAGTAAGCCTTTCTTGTGTTGCATATGGGTTATTCTGGTCCTGCCAAGTGGTTCTCTTCTACTTGCATAGATTTAATGGGCAGAAATTCTGTAAATGGAGAGAAAGTTAGGAGCAGCAGAAATCTCAGCGTTTGACTAGAATCCCTGGGAATTTGAAGAATCCTGTGCTTTCCCTCTGCTCCTGTTTTTTCCACCAATAGGGAGGAGTAGATCTCTTCCTTTTGATTACATCACTGAGCCATGCAAAGAGTGGATGTCTCAGTTTATCTGGGGCTTTGTGATCATTAGATAAAAGCAAAATTCCTGTTCAAAGTGTTGCATGTCTGAGACTTTCTTTCAGGTCCTCCTCTACTGATTAGCTTAGCTAACACACCCTACAAAGAAGTCCCTGAGAAGACATTCTAGGAAATTCTCAGTTCTAGATGGATAATTTAACAGAGGAAGAAGAAGATACATAACTAAGGTGGTGTTAGCTTGTTTGTGTGATCTTAGACATTTTCTAAGACGTTTTATCCAAGGCACAGAGAGAACAGTATTGGAGGTGCTTTCCCTGCCTTAGAAAATGCCCTTGTGTCCTTTCATGTAAAACTGGAGTGAGGGAAATGACAAGAATCTAGTCCACAGAGGGCTCTGAAAATTGAGCCTCTGTCAATTTAACTTCACTGCTTGGATGCGTGATGGAAACTGATGGACACAGCTGGAGCGAAGAAAGAGAGGCAAGTGTGATGTGTGAGCTCGAGGTCCCCATTCAAGAAGGCAGCCGCAAGCCGAAATCCGACCACCCAATCACTCTGCTGACCCGCTAGCCAGGGAGAGAATTTCATTAGGCAAAAAATTGTTCAAGACAGTTTCTCAATACTTCATTTGGATTCAATGGGAATCCACAATTTGACTGGCCAGGCTATCACTGAGTGAGTCCCAGGTAAGGACTTGCTGTGCATTGTCAGTGTGCATTCCCAGAAGGTGTGCAAGCCCAGGCCCTCATCACTCATGGATGGATTGCAGAGTGCCTGTATTCTCTTCCCACTTGCTGCCCCATCCTTTTCACACCATGTAAGCAGCAAACTCTAGTGTCTGAGTCAAACTAATGGATTGCAGAATCCATTTGCTTACTTACTATTCCAACCCTCAAGTTTTGGTGTTTTGCTTGTTTGTTTGTTTTTTTGCTTTTGATTATTCCTAGGTACTAAATATATACCCTTTGTAAGTGAACCAGTATAAAATAGATTTTTTTTTAAAAAATTTACTTTTTAGTAATGTGAGGCATGTTCAAGCTTATGCTAGATCACCCGTGAGGTAAACACAAAATTATGATGCTCAGAAGCAACAAAGAAGTGAGTCCCATTAACAAAGAAATGTGCAGGTCACTAGGAGTAGCTCTGGTGGCCTAGTGGTAAGAAGCTGTGCTGCAATTCCAAAGGCACGCTGCTCAAATCCACCAGAGGCTCTGAGGGAGAAGGATGGATGATTTCCTTTACAATTAATTAATTGCCTCTGAAAACTCACTGGAGGGTCAGCGGGGTATTCGCTCTGACTCAGTGGCAACAGCAACAACGAAGCACTCTAGTGACACAATGATTAAGCACTTGGCTGTAACAAAAAGGTCAGTGGTACAAACTGACTAAGCAAGCATTCAGGGACAAAGAAGTGGCAGTCGGCTCACATAACAATTACAGACTTGGAAACCTTGGGGTGGGGGCAGTGCTATATTCTGCCCTGTAAACTTACAACAAGTTTAAATTTACTCTGTGGCAAATAGATTTAAGTTCTTTTCTCTTTTTTTGGAGGGGAGACAGAGTATGGGCGATTAGTCACCCTTATAGTTCAGTTACTTATTCAAGTGTTTATTCATTCAACAAACTTTTTGTTGAGCACTAACAAAGGTGATTAACACACGGATCTTGTCCCAGTGATCGTGCAGTTAAGAAGCAGACAGACTGATGCACAACCACATGCAGTCGGTGACTTCTATTGAGAAGTCAGTACAGGCTGTGAAGCACAGACACATCCATTCTGAGGTGGAGAGGATTTGGAGGAGAGCTCCACAGAGCTTCACATTTCCTCACAAGGTATCATTTAGCTGAAGACCGGAATAAACCCAAGAAAAAGAACAATGTTAAGAAGGAAGAAAACCCCCCTCTCTCTTTAAACTTACCTATTTTAAAACCACACTGGGTCTCAATAGCGTATTTCTCCTCTATTTCTAAGGAACTCTGGCCATATAGTGAGAAAAGCCAGCAGTTCAAATCCACCAGAGGCATTTTGGGAGAAAGATGAACAGTTTCTTCCTGTGAAGATTCACAGTCCCAGAAAATTGATGGACGGTCATCGTGATTAAAACTGAGTCAACAACCGAGGGTTTGGGTTTGGGATTGTTTTTCTGAACTACCTGCCTCTCCAAAGCGTCCTGCTGTTTTTTTCAAACTTTGCATTGCACAAGTAGGTGAGGGGGAGCAGAAGGAAGATGGGAGTTTCCATTTAACTCCCTCAAGTTAGATTACTTTTCTTCTATGGGAAATGAAGTTTAATAAAGAGGACATTCAACAATGGACAATAATAGAATTTTTCCAAATTCTCTTTTACTGAGCCAAACATGCACTAGAGGAGTGCAAAGCAAGCAGAGCTTAAAAACAAATTATATCCTTTCTCTGATGTTAATTGCTACTAATTTACATTTGGTGTGTACATACTAAGTGAATCAAGTGAAAGGATAAACATAGTCTGGGCTCACTGGTTTTACACAAACAAGCAAATAAACCTCTACCTCCTGGGAGAGCTTCTCTGGGCCTCTGATTCTTTGCTTACTGCACCGTCTGTTGTCCGATATCTTTCCTTCCTCATCTCAACCTGTCCACAGGCTCCGGGATCAATCCTCAAGACAACAGGGTGTCATCCAGTAGCTTTCTAAAACACACAGTTCCCTGCTTCGCTCTAGCCCCTACTGAATCCAGATCAGCGTGAGTGACACCGAGCCCCACGGGACGTTAAGAAGTATCTGTGACTCTGATCACCTCTCTTAGCTGAGACTCGTTTTTTCCACCCAACATACTGGGTTCAAAAGGCAAGTATCTGCAAATATATCACATAGTCTTAATAAGAAAAACCCCAAATTACTGTTACCAAGTTGAGTCAAACTCACCACCATTCTCCACTGGGTTTCCAATCTTTATGGGAGGAGACTGCCCATTTTTCTCCCATGGAGTGCCTGGTGGATTTGAACTTCTGATCTTTCAGGGAACAGTCTGATACATTGCACACTATGCCACAAGAGCCATCATTGATTTCAGCATAGCAGAGATCAGAGGGCCGAGCAGAGCTTTGTGCTGATACACATGAGGTTGCTACGAATCCGACCTTTCTTGAGACCACACTGAGTAACAACATACTGGTTCATATATGTGGGTGCCTTTCCTATTTCTCTTTAAATTTGCATGAAAGTATGCCAGGAAATATATTTATAAATCCACAATTTTAACAATATATTTATGAATCTATAATTTTTGAAAGCTCCTAAAGAATCTAAGTGTAGAGATCTATAAGAACCGCCTGGGAACCTTGGGGGGAAAAAATTTAAATTCTGATCCAGGAAATCAGGAGAAGAAAAGCACATTTCCAGCAAGGAGATGAACTGGAATGAACCAGTTCGAAGTCCTCTGAAAACAACAAGTAACTTCCTGTTATGAATTGACATTATTTTGTCACCAGAAAGATTTGTTCAGTTCCTAACCCCTTCACTGAGGGAGGTAATCTTGTTCAGGGAAAGCGGGCTTATCTTTGCAGATGTTATCAGTTAAATTAAATGAAGTCATAGAAATCACAGTGAGTCCTGATGTGAAGACCTTGCTAATGGTGTCTTAGAAAACGGGACAGAGACAGAAGAAAGTTACCTTGTAAGAATAGTGGCAGTTGCATCTCCAGGCAGGAGAGGAACAAGGATAGTCACAGTCACTTCAAACTAGACAAAAGACCTATGGCAGCAACCCATGTGCTGAAGACTCTGGTTAGAACTTGGGCTTCCAAAAATTTGCAAAAATTCTATTCTGGTCTTGAGAACCACTTGCTTTGCCATGGCCCCTACTCATTGCCCAAATCAACTCATAGCTGATCCTCAAGCAGGTTTTCAAGGATGAAAATCAAGAGGAGATTGATTGCCCATCTTTTTCACTCGGAGCCACTGCTGCACGCAAACCACTAGACAGGCTAGCAGTGCAACTGATAGTTAGCCTTGGGGATTAGCAACGTAACTTCCGACCGACTGGGCCACTTCGAACACTGCCTAAGGAATCTATGGGACTTTTGGGACCACTTAGAAAGTAGACCTTTGAGCCCAGGTTATGAACTCTAACAGAAGGTAGACATTTTTGAAGCAGAAGAAAAATGTCTATTATTTCCCCTGTGGTATCGCACAGCAATTAGTGTAAGGGTCCAACTGTTCAAAAGATGCTGTGAACTGGCTCATTTTGTGTGTCTTCAAATGTGAGTGCAGCAAGGAGATAGACTGAGGCAGAACCTGAATTCTACAATAAACCCTTTTAAATAACAGGAACAAGTACATTTATTGCAGTGGTAAAAATAGCTAGACACTGAGGCATCTGGAAGTGTGTGGCCTCTTAGGCAGACAGTGCTGCATTTAAATCAGTTTAGCCCTTTACCAGGTAAGCGACCTTGATAGCCCATGTCAGGAATGGTCAATGAATTTCAGTGTCTTCATAAATAAAAGAGGTATAATGCAAATGTATAGATTTTGCATTGAATATTAAATGCACAGAGATTATTACCAAAAAAAACCTGACTGCCTATTAAGACACTTGGGAAGCTTTTAAAAACAACTCATATTTATATCACTCTCATGTTTATATTTAAGAAATGCTGATGCCAAGTTCCACCCTCTTCCCCAAAGAATCAAATTTAATTAGTCTGATTTGAGTCCTGGGTATCAGGGTTCTAATGGGTGATTTTGATATGCATCCAAGGTTAAAAACCACTCAGATAGCTAATGTATATAAATATCACCTTAGTGCCTTGTTATTAAAAGAGCTTCAACAAATATTATCTTGTGAAAGCTTGGACAAAAATCCTGTTTTACCATCTCTTGGCTATGTGATTTGGGACAAATTCTTTCAATCCTCAGGACTTTAATAAGATAATAAAAATAAAATTTAAAATACACATAAATTATTTCACCACATACCAAAATTAGAATGGACTCATACTTCTGTATTCCAGCTTGGATTGAATTGATCAGAAAATTGTAAAGCCTGGTTTATTTCTTTGAAAAAGTCTGTAAATGACAACAAATGAAATACTTTTCCATAAGATAATAAAAATAAAATATAAAATACACATAA
>NW_006399787.1:4391507-4432973 GCF_000299155.1 Elephantulus edwardii
TAAAAATGGAGGTAATATGTCTTTCTAATACGTTAGGTCTTTGGGTGTTACAGTTTGTTCTAAACTGTTAATTTAAAGGTTGATACTTGGAATCATCAGTTGGGCCTACAGAAGAATGGCCTGACAATCTACATTAAAAAGAACTAAAAAAAAATTATTTAGAGGAGAAAGATGGGCTGTGTACAGCTTATGGAACTGAATCAGTTACTTTCTTTGAGGTTTGCTGAAGACACAGCTTTTATACCTAAAGGGTGAGCCACCTTGAATGTCTCCATCCTGAGATTATTCAATTAAGCACCATAAGCCCAAACTTACTTGTGTTTATACACTGACTTGCAGTGAGCAATTTCACTTGCATTTCCCCCCATTATGGGATGAGAAACATGGAATTGTTAGTAAACAAGGACAAGAAAGTCCCTGCTTGCTCACATATAATCTCTTTCTGGAAGAGATTAGAAATTTGAAGAGAGATTTTGATTCTGTGGGGAGGCACAATGGTGTGGAGAGAGAGGGAGAGAGAGAGAGAGAGAGAGAGAGAGAGAGAGAGAGAGAGAGAGAGAGAGATGTGGGCCATACCTACAAGCAATCTTCTGTGTGGTGAAAAAATGTGAAACTCTTTGGTGCAGGTGAGTAATAAGCCTAAGTAAGCCTTTGCTTACGTTGCATAAGGGTTATTCTGACGCTGCCTCTGTCACATGGTTATCTTGTACTTGAATAGATTTAACACACAGAAAGTGAGAAGCAGCAGATATCTAAGAGTTTTGCTGGAGCCATGACTTCAAAGCCTTTGAGGAACCTGAAGAGTTGAATGCTTTCTCTCTGCTCTTGTTTTTTCTTATTCCCCCTCCCCTGAGATGTTTTCTCCTCAAAGCTCCTCACTGATGTTTACTATATGGTTTCCAAGGATATGAGTATTTACTGACAATATTGTCTGCCTTCCTCTCCCACAGTGGCTGGTGGATTGGAACTGCTGACTTTTTCATTATTGTTGTTGTTTAGTGCTGTCGAGTCGTAGGTGACACATAGGGACCCTATGAATGCAAGTCCTCAACACTTGTGTGACTTTCATCCTTTCTCCAAGTTGATAGGGTTTCCAGAGGCAAGATATTATGGAAGTGGATGCCACTCCTGCTTTCAAGCTTGTTTTAATCGGGGAGCTCCACCAAACACTGTCCGCCATGGATAACCATTAATGCATTTGACACATCAGTGTCACAGTGTTCAGCTTCACAGCAATCACAAGTTACCTCTGTACAGCAAGTAGACAGACCAGGGCCATGTGACCTAGAAGAATGACCAAAATCAATGAAAAACAGTCCTGAGGGCCCCGGATGTTTTGATTAGCACCCTGATAGATTGCAAACCAAGAAAATCCCATGGAGTAGTTCTTTTATACTGTAACACACACAGTTGTCAAGAACTGGAACCAGTTTGATGGTAAAGGGTTGTTTTTGTTATTGTTAGATGCTATTGAATCAAGTATGACTCATAGCAACCCTATGAACAAAAGATCTGAACCCTGCCCTATCCTGCACCATCTTCACACTCTGACATACGAGAGCCCAATGCAGCAGTCACAGCATCAATCCACCTGGTGTAGGGTCTTCCTCCCCTTCGCCAACCGTCTGCCCTTCCCAGCTACATGTCCTTCTCCAAGGAATAGCCCCTCCTAACAACATAGGGTTATAGTTGTCTATTAAGCTCAGAGTAGTAAATGAGCCCGTCTATGCATCTTGTCCAGCACAGAGCTATATGCCATAATGACACGTCTGGACCATATAGGGAAATTTGCTGGCCTAGTCTCTAGAATGTCTAGCTGTTAACCAAAAGAGGGATGTCTCTAGTGGTCTGACTCCAGCAACTTTACAGGAGAAAGATGGCAATTGTCTTCTCATTAAGATTTAGAGACACAGAAAATAGGAGGGTCCCTATCAGTCAAAGTTGACTTGATGGCAGTGAGCAAAGGATGGAACATATGATAATTTGTATTACTATTCTAAGCATCATTATCACTATTTCCCCAAAGCCAAGGTCAACGTTCTAGATAGATCTTACTCAAATAATGTTAACAGAAATTTTATCTTTCAACAACATACAAAAGAATGACTATGTCTTTGTTTTTAAGATTTTTTTCTAAATGCATTGGAATAAAAATGTTCCTAACACTACTTTGTTTCCACAAAATACTTGTATTCCAATGATATGATAATAATTTTATCTACATATATTTTAAGTCAACATTTCTGGTCTCTATTCTTTTGGAGCTGGTCTGCTTTATCATATAAAAATAGCAAATACCAGTCAATTTATACTCTAGCAAATTCTGGTAATAGTCGTGTATTTCCATCAGCATTGCTTGCTGACTGGTACACAGTACATAGTCCAAATTTTAACTTTTGTTTTAATCAATATGTGCTCTTTAATGTTCTTCTTTATTTTTTTAAATGTCTATTAAATTTGTTTTTCTTTGTAACAGACGTTTTGAAAAGTGGCCAATCTTATTAAATCCATTACATGCATAATAACCTTTATTCTGGAGACTCTAGTTCTTTTCATCCTCACTTATTTCTGTTGGACACGTCTATGAAAGTCCTACTTTGTTGCCTGTTGCCTCTTTGTAAGCAGCAGCTTTGCTTTCTTGCCCTTCTCCTCTTGGCCATGACAGACTCGTCTTTATTTGTATGTTTTGCTCTCAGTGATGTTCCTTCTCAGACCACAGTAATCTGTTCTGCTGTAATTACAATGTCTATCTGGATCCCCCAGTAGTGGGTGAGCAAAGCCTCTATCCTTACACTACCTAGAATAACAATTATCAGTCAGGTTCCTTATTACCTGGGCCATAGAAGATTACCTGCTGAGTACTGAAGAAATGCCTGATCTAGCAAAGAATATAAGTTTTAAAACTCTCTTCTCAAGATCAGCATTTGCTTTTTCCCTAAAATGGAGTGCTGATCTAGACAGATGCATTCTGACATGCTCAGTGGCAAAAGAGGACTGGCATATGCAATCACTCTGTAGAAAACCAGTGCAATTTCATGGCAAGTTATTAGACATGACGGATGTGGTAATGGAGAAGATTTGAATCTGTGTAATTCGCATTAATTTTTTCTGGAGCCAAGTCTAAATGATCTCCTATTTTAAAAAAAAATCAAAGATTACTGACATTCTATTAGAGATAGATGGATTCCCCTCTCAACATCCACTTCTAAACTACAGGTAAAGCACAGCTTTTTCTTTTCAAATATTTTAACAGTCCTTAAAGCTATGGATCTTTTGTTATTTGCTAAATGATTTGCAGGCTTCGGGATGCCTTGGAAAACATCACTTGAGCCTCACATTTATGCCACAAGTGAAGCACATTAAGTTTATTTTTTAAAAATAAGAGAAATGGTGGTGGAAAGATCTAACTGATTTGCTCAGAGTCCCACAACAGTAAAATAAATAGGATACCTGGAGCTAGAACGAAATTAGTGTGTCTGGTTTGCAGATCCCTTCCCTTTAAAATGCTGCTTTTCAAAATGAATTCTATTGAATCTACAGAAAGCATTTAGCATTAATGTCCAATTTTTGAGAAGTTCTTGCTTGTGATGGAGCAACATACTGATTTCTTTAAGTGCAGGTTACCTTGGTCCATTGCATTTATTCAGGTAAACACAGGGTGATTAAGAAAACATCTCTGTCCACTTATTGACTCAATAAATATTGTTTAACTTCTCACGAGAGCTACCTTGTCTCAGAGATAACTGGCACCCTGATTTGACGTTCTGTGTCGTGGCATTCAAGATCAGAAATGAATGGACATAGTCTCATGTGAAGCTGAGGAGTTGATACCAAATTGCCAGAATTTGGGAGACACATTTAAACTACAGTCACTGAAATGTGAGTAATTGTCTTATTTATGGCTTTCATGTAGATGTTTAGAAGATGGGTTGACTTAAAGGTGGACATAGGGAGGGGTGGGCAGAGATCGTCTGAGACATGGAAGATGAGACTTGAGAAGCAGACATGAGGGATAATTCACAGGCCATAAGCAGAATATTGCAGGTTAATTATATGCTTAATTACATATGTCTGCAATGATTTTTCCAAACTACTTTCAGCATCACGGACTGATTACCCCCCGACCTTTCCTCAGCACGTGCAAATCATTTTCAGCTCAAACAAGAATGTTCCCTTCTTTGTTCTTCTTGTGTCACTACACTTAGAAACCCGTTCATTCCTGATAGGGACCACTGAGTAGAGTACAAGTCATAGCAACCCTATGAACAACAGACCTGAACCCTGCCCTGTCCGGTGTCATCCTCATCATTTCTGACCCACTGGATCCCCCTGCTGAGTCACTGAGTCAATTCATCATAGTGAGGCTCTTTTTCACTCACCCTCCGCTTTTCCAAGCGTGTTGTCCCATTCCAAGTAATCGCTTTTCCTAGCAATGTACACAAAGAATGTGAGATGAAGCTTCTCCATCCTTGTCTCCAAGAAGCATGCGGACTGCACTTCCCCGCCCCTCCAAGCTGTGTCTTTTTATTTATTTATTTTTAATTTATGGATTTTATCCATGTACATTGTGTTTTCATACAATCACTCATATTCATCGTGCACTATACAACCATTGGTATACATTGTGCTTCATGTAATAAGTTATTCTTAACCTATGCCTTTTATCAGTGCTCAGGCCTTTCATTCACAGGGTCACTATGACTCGTCTACGACTCAAAGGCACTTAACAACAACAACAACATACCTTTTATCACCCCTTTTCAAGTCCCCATTGCATCTTTGCTATTCCTTCATCTCCAATCTGCCCAATAACCTTTGTTATCCTAGTGACTTGACTCTCCTCCTTCTCCCATCCCTTTCTCCATTTTTCTCTCGTCCTCTGGAACATTTACACATCTTTTATTCATTTATCCTCCTGTTTTCATAATATTGGTCTTATGCAATATTTGTCCTTTTGTGACTGAGTTATTTCACTCAGATAACATCCTCTGCACTCTCCCATGTGGTGTAGGGTTTTAGAGACAAGGTCTTCATGTGGAGATGGAAGTTCTCTTTGAACATAAAAGTTATCCATCCAGTGGCTTTGGAAGGTGAGGGTAAGTGGTTGTGATCAAGGCAATTAGATTTTAGCTCCTGGCATTCCTACTCGGAGTAAGTAGCACTGTCACTACTTCAGTGGCTGATTTTTCACTAGCAGATCATCAGGCCGTTCTATGGAGGCACATTTTGGTGAACTAAAAGACCCAGCCCTCAGGTTAACAGCTGAGCATGTTAACTGGCCACACCATGCAGAAATTGCCTCTGTGTGACTCAGTTATGAGTCTCTCTAATACTGACTACACCTTTCTCATGTCCTATCTGTTTGTTCTTTTAGCAGTCCATGAGATAGTCAATATTTCCCTCCAGCACCACAGCTCAAAGGCACCAATTCTTCTTTCACCATCCTTCTTCATTGTCCAGCTCTCAGATGCATAGCAAGTGACTGAAATGGCCTAGAATCAAGTACACCCTCATCTTCAAACTGACATCATTGCCCCTCAGTAATTTAAAGCAATCCCTGATAACTGACTTGCCCAATGAACTAACTCTCCTGATCTTCTAAGTACTGGTATCAAGGGTGTTGATTATGGATCCAAGTAAGATGAAATTATTGACAATTTCAATCTTTTCTCCATTTATCATGATGTTGCCTTTTCATTGTTCAGAGACTTGTACAAAGCTGATTTATACTAACATTTCTTAAATTTTCTGTTTATCTACAGAGAGACCCTTCCTTAACATGGCATCCATTAGGGATTCCTTAAGGAGAAAATTCTAGACTTTGAATTGTCTAATGTTTGAAAACAAGTTTATTTTGTGTGTGTGCACCCCAGACATGGGATCCTCACTTCCAAACATAACCTTGACCTTCTGACTCTTGACAACCATGAGATGCAGGTAGACTTGCACCCTATACTGTTCTATGACTGATCCTTTGTAAGCTGATCACCTAGATGTTCTTCTGAGGTGCATCTGGATGGACTCAAACTGCCAAGCTCTTTGTGAAGTACTTGAGTATTTAGCCACATCATTGTAGGGACTTTTCCTTCACATGTAGTTGCTACATTTTCCCTACTTGGTTATTTTAAGTCAATCCCAACTACAGTGATCTTATAGGACAGAGTAGCAGCACTGCCCTATAACACTTCCTAAACTGTCACCTTTTCAGAAGCAGATCACCACATCTTTTCACCCAGGGAAAGAATCTCCAGTGCATTCTGACTAATGACCATTCAGTTAGGAAATGAGTTGTTTAGCATTATGCCAGGTGGTCTCCTCCTCGACAAGTTGTTGCTTCTATTTTTTTCAATTAACAGATGAAGAAAGAAAGGTGAGGACACTTCACCAGGAAACATCTGGAAGGAGTCCAGATGGGACTCCAATCCCGTCTGACTCCCTAGTCTCCTTCCCCAGCCATTGTTTGGGCTCAGCTGCTGACTTTGATGGACTATTTGCCTCAGTGCCTCACAATAGAGGAAGGAATTCAGGCTTTTGCTGAGAGCTGGATAATCACACATCACAGTATTCAACACCCTCCTAAGAAGAATGAATTTCCCTCCCCTAAAGAGCCTGCGACCAACACCACCATGACAAAGTGAGAAATGAGAGTTATGATTGTGATGTGTTGGAGCTTTGGGGAGACGGAACCTATACCTGGTGCTGTGAGCCTAGGAGACACACTCTATCATCTGCAGAGCAAAACACTGCTGGGTGAGAGGTCAATAAATCATCGGACCAAGCAACTGTTAACGGCTCATTAAGGAAAAAGTGATGACCCGTGTGCAGGGAGATTCTCAACAGTCTGGAACTTCTGAAGTGGACCAATCTTATTCAGACATGCAGAGTCTTCACAAAGGAGGACATTCAGTTGCTAACAAAGGCATGAAGAAATGCTCAAAATCACTAACAATCAGAGAGATGAAAATCCAAACAGCAATAAGATAATGTCTCATCTCAACAGCAGTAGCAAACTTTAACAAGACAGCAAATACTGACTGTTGGAGAGGATGCAGAAAGGTCTCAACTCATATGCACTGCTAGTAGGATTGTAAAATCATATCATGGCTGTGGAAGGCAGTTTGGCATTTTCTCAAAATGTTGAACATATAAATCCTATATGACCCTGCTATTCCACTGGTAGGAATAGCTATCCCAAGGAAATCAGAAGTGAGACACAAATGCGTGGAGATATCTATATTTATTATCTCTATCTTATGTATCTCTATCTTTTATATATCTCTATCTTTTATATATCTCTATCTTTTATATATATATGTATATGTATACCTTATATATCTCTATCTTATATATCTCTATCATATACCTCTCTATCTCTATACCTCTATCTATCGATATCAATATCTATCTACTTAGTTCATAGCAGCACAACTAACAACAGCATTAAAAAAAAAAGGAAACAGCTCAAATGCCCATAACAATGGGATTGAGAAATCATAATACAACCATGCAATGGAATATTATGCAGCATTAATGAATAATGATTTTGTAAAATATTATACAACACACGACAGACTAGAGAGCACCATGCTGAATGAAAGACCTCAGTTGCATAAGGACAAATACTGCACAAGATCACTAGCAAGATAGATAGAAATGTTCAAAAAGAAAAAAATTAAAGAGAGAAGGGGGACAGGAAAAGGCAAAGGGAGAAAAAAATACTAGGATAGCAGAAGCTAGTGGGGGGGGAGGAGTGAGTGAAGAAACAGCAAAGCTCCCATGAGTTCTTGAAGAGACAAGGTGATAATAGCATAAAACAATAGTAATTAATTATATAAAATACACTGTTTATGAATATTTGTATAAAACACAATACACTTGAATTAAATATAATATATATGAATGATTAGAAGAGATTGAGGTTGTTACAATTATAGTTTGCACAGATCCACAATCAATACTCTCTTGGCTTGAGCAGTCAGAAAATCAAAAGGGGAATTGCATTGGGGAAATCTGCTATCAGGGGCCTCTCCAGAATACTGAAAAGCAACAATATCAGTCTAGAGACTAAGGTGCACCTAATCCAGGCCATGGTCTTCGCAATTACTTGCTATACATCAAAGACTTGGACAATGACTAAGGATAACAGAAGAATTGATACCTTTGAGTTGTGGAGCTGGAAAAGAGTCTTGAACATTCTTTGGACCACCAGAAACCAAATATGTCTATCTTAGAGAGAATGAAACCATGTTTCTCCTTGGAGGCTAGGATTTGAAGCTCCATTTCACATACTTTGGGCACGTGGCCAGGAGGGACCAGTTCCCGGAGAAAGACATCATGCTCAGAAGGGTGGAGGGACAGTGGAGGAGAAGAAGACTCCAGATGAGATGGATTGATACAGTAACTGGAGCAATGGGGATTGGTGTGTCAGAGTCTGTGAGATTGGCGCAGGACGGGACAGGCTTCAGAGCTACTGATAACACATAACAATAATAAAAAAATTAATTTTTAAAAATACATAAATCATCTATAATTGGTAGCAGTGAAGCACAAAATACCACATATAAAATAGCTGAATAGAGCATGTTAAACTGTATCATAATACAGCATATTAAGAATTAAAGCTCAGCTCCAAATTCCAGAAACTTTTGAGGGGCTTCTTTTCCCATATTCTTACTACACCTTGAAAATCAACTTCTGATCCAAGAGTTCATACTCCTTGATTGTCACTTCTTTGTTTGTATATCTACCTCTCCTTCTTACACTGCTTTCCACAACCACGCCCAGGGCTGAAGGCTCCGTGAGAGCAGATCATGAATCTTTCCCTATTTTAAGTGCCTTTCACCTATTTCTCAAGACAACCATGTAAAGTGGTTGCACAAAGCAAACCAAGTGAAAAGAAGAGCTGGGGGAAGGGACCAGGCAAGGGGAGCAGCATGGCAATCTTCAGTTTGAGAAATTCTCTAAGAAACACCCCTTTAGGTAAAAGATGCCAGGCTTGATTTTGCAGCTAAGAGGGCTTCCAGAATAATGAAATAAAAAAACACTGACCTAATGTGAACAGCAATGATGATAAATCCACCAAATGCCAATTTGGAGCTATTACATTATAAAGGGAAGGGAGGGGATGACTCCTATTCAAGTATCATAATATTAATGAAAAGTCTGGGGACGATATGAATACTAAAAGGAAACAAATCTATAAGAAGTTAAATTTATCTAGATGGGTTACATCGGGTAATAAAAGGAAGCATGCATTCAAGGCAGCTTCATTATGAGATGATAAAGCATGGCGCTTATTCAGGCAGTAGCTAAGGGCTGACTGGCTGAAGCAATCTTGCTCTTCTGTGATTTATTACTCAGATGGTCCTTGCATAAACTTTCCAAAAGCATGCTGTAGCCAGGACAGAGGAGCTATGAGTATTATGGATGTGCACAGCTAAACAATACAGACCCTTTTGCATTTTTGGCTACAGAGCAAGTAAAAAAAGAAAATATAGAGAGAGTCTTGGAATTTATAAGCTGTGAGGAACAAAGTTGCCAATTTTGTTAACATGAAAAGATGAATGAAAGGCTTTTTAGAGACTAACTGGGCTTGCCTCTTTGGGACACATGAGGGATTCAATGTACAATTACTTCTTTTGTCCAAGAGAGTTGAGAGGAGTATGGGGTTTGAAAATTTGTATGCCCATTTTAGAAAAAAGAAGACAGATACAAGGGAGATGCAGAGGGTTAAGAAAACAGTGCTGGTGGTACAGAGATTAAACCATCTGTCCACTAACCAAAAGGTCAGTAATTTGAACCTACCATCTGCTCCATAGGAGAAAGCGAGGAAGATTTAATGTCTTACCCACCCTCCAGGAAGTTCTGCTCTGTCCAACAGGGTCACTTTGCATCAGAATTGACCCAATAGCAATGGATTTTTAAGTGTTCAAAACAAATGAAAGGCAGAGGAAGAGTAGATGTCAAGAAATACATGCTGGCTTTCACCTTACCAACATATTTATAATCCCTTATGACTCTATTCCTGTCTACCTTAGCCCAGTCACATTCCCAAGGTACTAGGGTCAAGTTTAGAAATGGAAGACAGATAATGGATTTCCACTCAGAGTAGAAATTAAAAAAATTTAAAAAAAAAAAAGCCCAAGAAACCAGTGTCAATAGTCTATAAAACTTAGAGGAAGAGTTAGACAACATACATTTTTTTTTTCCAGAAAAGCTACTGTCTATTCACCCTATATACCTTTCACTTATGAACAGGCTCTGTCTACAAGAGGTATGCTAGAAAGAATGTTAGCTTTAAGTTAAAATATCTCATTCAAATCTGACTCTTATTGTCTTCTGTCCATGTGATATAAGCAAGTCACTTATTACCTTGGAAACACAATAGTTCACTTGTGAAATAAAGCTGTTGTTGATTATGTTATTTCCAATATTTCATTAGTTAAAGCACGTGTTGATTTTAAAAAAAAAATCAAGCAGTATAAAATGATACGCAATAAAATCCTATCTCCAGCCACTGTTCCTGCCACATTTCTGTCACTTAGTCCCTTTATGTCTTATTATAGAGGAAATGACTTCTTTATGACTTGTATTCAGGGATATACTATATTCAATAACAACAATAAAAATAGTTAACATTTAGTAAGGGCTTACCCTGTGGTGGGGATATTGTGCTTTACCTGTATCGATTCTTTTAATTGTAATAATAACTCAATGAGAAAGATACTTTTCTTTGGAAAAGAAAATGAAGTGCTTAGAGTTTATAATGTGGTGAAGCAAAGATTAGAATTCACTAATCTTATTCAAATACTATTTATTGAACAAGTAACAGAGTTCTAGAAAATTATTCTTTTAGTACAAAGGTATACAAATATATCCATTTGGATGATAACGCACAGGTTTATGGGAGGATCAAATATGAAACTATAAAATGTATTTTGCACACAAGGAAGAGAAATGTGAACCCTAAGTAATTATGGGTGCACAATCTACTCATTTCTGGTTTTCTACCTAAAGTTTTTACAATTTCTCTAGCATTTCACACAATTACACACCATTACTTGAGAATAATAACAGGTGATAAAAGTCTGGGCAATTGTTTTGACTGCTATCATTTTATACTTCTTTATTTATCTGTATGTAGTGGAATTACTTTATAAAAATTGACAGGATAAAAATGTTCAGGCATTTAGGAAGTGCTTGACTGAGGGTGTGAATTATATATAAACTCCAGACTTAAAAAAAAAAGGAAAAAAACAATTTCCCATTTTTCAGGGGCTACTTTGAGGGCAGTCAGGGTCCATCTTCTTTAGAATAATGGAGGCATAAAAGACAAAGACTGAAGTCAGTTAGCGTCAACACTCGAAGATGAAGGGCAAAGGCTTGGAAGTGCCGGTTATTCTGATGATAATAGAGAATTCAAGAACTTTGAGGGATCATATAGTTCAAGCCTTTCACAAAATCTTTCAAAAAACATTGCCCTTTAGAAATAGTATGTCCAAAAGGCACTTTATACCCAATAAGTCTGAGAAATGCTTTATTTCTTGGACTAAAACCAACAAATCACAGAACATATTATTAAGAGTTCTAAGGAATCTAAATCTAAAAATCAAAACAAAACAAACACACTCATAATTTAACTTTCTTTACTGGTGACTTTTACAGACTAATTTGATTATAAAACTTATTTTCCCCCCTTGGGAACTATCAATGTCTTATAAAATCTCAGAACACAATTGAAGAACAATAATGTGGTTGAAAATCTAATAGCAGAAGCGTCTATGTACAAACATGGAAATTGAGACTTCCTTCCTCTCTCCAAAGCAGTACACTTCAAAACCATGGAAGAGTAGGCTAAGTGACACAACTAGGATTACATGATCATGGATTTTGATGAAACTTAACAGAAAAAATCACTGACAACATGAGATGTACAAACACCACAATCTTGCTTGCTCAAAATGAAGAGAAGAGGACATTAAGTATTTGCTGATGGACATCTTATACTATAGCCTTCAATATGGATCAGACATAAAGGAAACAAAAAATTCTCATAATAAGGCTAATAAACAACATGATAAATGAAGAAAATATTGAAGTTGTCAAGGATTTCATTTCATTTGTTGCCATAAGTAATGTCCATACAATTGGCCGTCAGAAAGCAGAACTACATTTAAACTTTACAAAAGATCTCTTTAGAGCATGAAAAGAAAAACAAAACAAAACACTTTGAGGCCTAAGATGCAACTGCCTCAAGCCAATATGTTTTCAGTCACCTTATATGTATACAAAAGATGCTGTGGTTATGTGTCAATCGCTTGAGACTCATAGCGACTCTATGTACAACCTGCCCTATCCTGTGCCAACTTTATTGTCTCGGACACACTCACACTCATTGCCCCAGTCACTTCATCAATCCATCTCATTGAGGGTCTTCCTCTCTTTCTCTGTCCCTCCACCATTTTAAGCATGATGGCCCTCTCCAAGGACTAGTACCTTCTTTCAACATGCCCAAAGTATCCTTGCCTCCAAGAAGCAATTACACAAAAGATAAGCAAATGAATAAGGAAGACTGAAAAGTAATTGACACTTTTGAATTATAATGGTGGCAAAAAATACTGAATATACCATCAACTACCAGAAGGACAAACAAAACTATCTAGGGAAATCTACAGCCAGAACGCTCCTTTCAAAGAAAGGATGGCAAGATTTTGCCTCATATACATTTGACCAGACCCTAGAGAAAGACATTATGTAACAGGTCAGTGAGAAAAAAGAAGACCCTAAAGGTGCGTTGATTCAGGGGCTGCAACAGTAGTCTCAAGGCCAATAACAACTGAGGGAATAGCATAAGATAAACAGAGTTTGGCCCTGTTGTACTTAGGGTTGCTCTAAGTCAGAGGCAATCCAACAATAACTACAAACATGTGTCCCTTGACCTCTACTTGGTGTATTGGTTTTTACTTTCATTCTATCCTAGAGATTGTTTCAGTATTTTCTTCACCAGAAAAACCCTACCAATACATTGCAGAGGCTTAGAAGATCTTCCTTCAAAGTGAGCCCAGATATCATGATGAGAATCTTGTTTTGCTGTTTAGCTCTGCTGGGATTCCCATCCCATCTAAATATCTGCCTCAAATATAGGAATTGTGCATTGTATTTATGTTTCCTGTCCATCTAGTAATAAATAATAATCTTATTGATTTCTGCTGTTGTTGTTATGTGCTGTTGAGTCGCTTGCGACTCATAGTGACCCTATGTACAACAGCCTTAAACTCTGCTCTATCCTGTGCCAATCACACTGTCTCTGATACTCCCATCCCGATTACCCTAATCACTGAATCAATCCACATCATAGAGGGCCTTTCCCCCTGCGCTGTCCCTCCACCCTCCCAAGCATGATGTCCCTCTCCAAGGACCAGTCCCTCCTTACAACATGCCCAAAGTAAGTTAGACGGAGCATCAGAATCCCTGCCTTTAAGTGGCCTCCAGTTTTAACCCTTTCCAGAATAAATTTGTTTTATTATAATAATTATTATATCATTTTACTTTAGAAATCATACGAAATTATTATGATAATTAGGTAATTATGAAAAAATTAAACTTTTATTGGTACAAATAAAAATGAATGGTTTTATGAAAATGAAATATAAAATATAAGCAGAAATGGTGGTAAAAAAGCCAGTTACACTTTCCTCAGTTTTCCTTTATATGCCAATATTTTTCTTCCATGAATTCTAAATTCTACCCCATTTTACAGAAAAAAAAAACCCCACCCCAATTATGGTCAGAACTGACATCAATGGCATTTTATACTATGACAGTCATCTACTATGAAGCTGTAGTTCTGTGGTCACAATTATAAAATGTCACACATTTTTTAACCAGCACCACAGGACGGGCCTTTCATAGGCAGGCACTGGTGTCCATACACAGAAAGTGGGCAGATCTTGCACCATGTGCCTGAGACGTTCCTGTGAAGGAAGCTGTCACAGGAAGGCAGACAACACTCCATGATCCCAAAGCTCACTCAAACATTCAACCTCCGTGCCCAATGACCTCAAACAAGTCGCTGAATACCATCAGGCAAGCAGGCCCACTCCTGCACACTCATTGCACTTTTCCTAACAGAAATCATTGTCCCACACAACGACCATCTACATAACGGTTCACCAGAAGAATTTCAGGCGCTAGAGAGCATGCAATGCAGAGACAGTTTTAGGAAAAGAAATTTTTCTCAAGGTGTTGTTGTTAAGTACTGTCGAGTTGTAGACAACTCACAGTGACCCTATAAACAAAAGACCTAAATACTTATATAACTTTCATCGCTTCTCCAGGTTCACAGGGTTTCCGGAGGGAAGCTATTTCAGAAGCGGGTGTCCCGCCTGCTTCCAAGCTTAATCGGGGAGCTCCACCAAACACTGTCCACCATGAGTAGCCATTATCACATTTGATACACTAATGTCACAGTATTTAGCATGACAGCAAGTAGATTAAGATTTTTTTTTTACCTTAAGAAAAACCTTGAGAGTTCGGGGGGAAGAGAGATAAAGATATAGGTGCACTTTCCTTAGGAGACCTGCAGTTACCAAGCTAGTGTGAGAAAACAGAAATGGAAGGAGGAGAGGGGAGCACAGTTTAGATCACAGAGAACTGAGCATTAAAAGTAACAGATTTTTTTTTTTTCTGAAGCACTTTGGGCACTACAATCAAACAAAAAAACACATATATCAACTTGGAAGCCTAGTCAGAAAAAAAGGTTTAAACTTTACTTCAAGGGGTTATTCCTTCATCCACATATTTATTCTCTCATACAGCTACTGCCGTGCGATACCAATAAATTTGAAACTGTTATCATTCACTCATCACAAACGGATTCATAATACTTGTTAAGTGCATATTCAGGTGTTGACCTCTGTTGAGCACAGGAAATAAATATGAATGAGATGTAATCTCTGCTTTGTGGAATTACATGGTTTTAAGTGGATGTACACATATATATCTTCAACACGCAGTGACACGCACCACTAAGGAGCCAACGAGACACTTGTCAAAGGGTGCGTAGTCCTATCTGCACTCCTTAGTTCCAGGAGAATTCTTGTATATACACCAGTGTCTTCTCCAATCCTCTGTTCTAATCAGGCACCCCACAAGAGCAAATGGAAATTATTCCCGATAACTGGCTGCAATGTTGAATATTCCTCCATATGCACTGGCCAACACCAGGATCAATGTGTTAAGAAAGCAAACTGCACGTCCAGATTGGGCCAAGGTTATCCACGTTTTCTCAAGTGTGCATCTTCAGATATGAGTCCGAAAAAAAAGAGCATCTTTATATGTCAAAAGAAAGAAACTGGTAATGAAAGCATCGAGGATGGCACATCAGCAAAAGGGCAGTGAACACACTATGGGGCACGTGGCTTGAGAAAAAGAAAGAACTGCCTATTAGGAGAGATCATTAGCCCAAGCCCATGACAAGTGTTTCATGTCTCCTGATTGACATGGGGCTTATTAGAGTGTCCCGGGCAACTTCTCCAACTAAGACAGTCAGTCGAGATCAACTTCTGAGGATGGAATGAACAGTCATCAAATCACTGCCACATGTCACACTTGTTTAATTGATATTCCTGACCAAACTCACTCTTTACAACTCCTCAAGTTTTGCTTTTCTTACCCTTTTCAAGACTCATTTTGGGGGGGGCGGGCGGTGGTGTTAGGGCTGCACAGAATCCATGTTCTCATTCATTCAATAATTTACCAGATAATTCTCAAATGTCAATATGATCCCCCAGGAGATGCCTGTCCCATTTGAGTCATCCTTTTCTTGAGTCACAACACTTGACGTACAATGAATGTTTCCAAGACATAGCTCCGTCAGCCCCTGCTACATCAATCCCCCAAACGAGAGGGATGAAATGGTGATGGTATTTGCCTTGGCATTTCAGAGACTGCAATCATTATCCAGGCTATGTGGTCTCAAACTTCCTCCTCATGCAATTGCTTGCAAAAGGAAAAGCTAATTACATGGGGCCTAGGACCACTTTAAAAGGGTGCCTGGTAGCACAATAGTTAAAGCTCTAGGTGGTTGTTAGAAAAAAAAATCCCACTATCTTAGAATCTGCTAGTTACCCTGGTAGATAGATGTGGCAGTCAGCACCAGTAAGTATTGACAGCCTCGGTAATCTACAGGGTAAATCTCCTCTGTCTTCTGGGGAATTATGAATCAATCAGCTTAATGTCAATGGGTTTAGTTTGGCCTTTTGAATCATGGCCAATTTGTTGATAAGAAACCTACCACTGGAGAATTAACATGTGGAGGACCTTACATCACTACGTGAAGCTTACTTTTCTCATGCATTCATTATCTCTCTGTAAAAGACAAGTGTGCTTTGGAAGCCATAAATGCTCTTTAAGCTTCCGCGCTGGCTTTAATAGAGCTCAGAATTTTATTAGGCACAAAGTAAATGCCTAGTAAACACTTGTCAGTCAGCTGATGGACCACTCAAGTACCTTCCACTTAGCAATTTTATCTAATAAAAGAAAACTTGATCGCTTAGCATTGAAGATGTTCACAACTAGAACTAAAAGGTAGCATATGCGTAGCTCAGATCTACCAAAGCAATGGACCCAATTAATAGAATCACACAGCATCAGCATCTTTCTTCCTTGGGTGAAAGTCTTGACTGGTAACAGTACGTTCTGAATGGAGCATTTCAGAGTCAGCCATCCATGTTTATATGCAGAGCAAATACGAAGTACTCTAAACCTTTGAGAGCTCTCTGCCTTAAAAGGAAAAAGGGGTGGGGAGACTTTATTGCATGGCTCAGATTAGTGTGATTCTTGAAAAAAGGTTCTGAAAATTTGAGCATGGTAAACTGTTTTACAGATTTGTTTTTTCAAAGGAGCCTATTGTTGACACAGAGTGACAACATTACTGTGGTTTCCTAAGGGTTGCGACCTCATCAGTGACATCATCTATTTAGAAAACAAATTCTCTTCAAAGGGAGCTGTTTGAATTCATGTAATGAGCTCCTAACTTGTTTCCTAGTTCTCTCTCCTGTGCTTCTTAGAGAATCACAGATGCAGTCAGGATTCCAGCCAATTAATAGGGGGTAGAAACTTTAGGAAGAGATGCTGTATTTCCATGTGGGCAAATCCAACTGTGCTAATAAAACATCTATTTGTTTAATATTCACATGAAAGGCTGGGAGGTAATGGGTCAAGGAAGTGGTAAATAATTTATAAGGTGTTTGTGTGTGTGTGTGTGCAAGTGAACACACAAGCACGTTCTGCTGCATATTAATATATATATCTGTCTATATCTATTTTTCTAGATAGATATTTAGAAAGATAGATGGATGTTGTTGTGTACCATAGAGTTGGAACTGACCCATAGCTGGTCCTCCAGCAGATTTTCAGAGATATTTAATGACACAGGAAGAGATTGCCCACCTTTCTCCTGCGAGCAGCTGGTGACCTCAAACCTTACGCCTTTGGGATTACAGCACAGATTCTTGCCACGAGGCTACCAGAGCTCCCTGGTGGGGACGGATAGATAAATGTTATTGTTGAGTGCCCTCCAGTTGTTTCTGAATCTTAATGACTCAATTCAGAATAGAACAAGACCTTGCCTAGTTCTGTGCCAGACTAACCACCGC
This sequence comes from Elephantulus edwardii, assembly GCF_000299155.1. NCBI lineage: Eukaryota > Metazoa > Chordata > Mammalia > Macroscelidea > Macroscelididae > Elephantulus > Elephantulus edwardii. Next base: position 4,409,165 of record NW_006399787.1, read on the forward strand.
TGACACGTTTGAGGCCATTGTTATGGGTACTGTGTCAATCCATCTCACTGAGGAACTGATTTCTTCTGATCCCACATCCAAACTACAAGATAAAGGCTCATTTCTGCTCTGGTTCTTCCAAGACAGATTTATGTGTTTATTCTTCTAGAAGCACATAGTCTTTGCCAATACCATGTTTAAAAGGCATCAACTCTTCAACAGTCCATTGAATGTCTGGCTTTTGCAGGCATATAAGGTAATTAAAAATAGCGTGACTTGGCTCAGGCATATCCCAGTCCTCAAAGTGATGACTCTACTCTTGAAAACATCAGAAAGGTCTTCTGTAGATGATTTGCTAATTGCAATTATGCTATCTGACTTCTTGATTGCTGCTTCCATGGGCACTGCTCATGAATCTAAGTAAAAGAAACTCCTTCATAATGTCAATGTTTTTCCCCATTGATGATAATGCTGCTTATTGGTCTAGTTGTCAGGAATTCTGTTGCCTTTGCTGTGCTATAATCTACGTTAAAGGCTCTAATCATTGATCGTCATCATCAATGAATCCTGTTTACCTTCAGCAAGCAAGGTTATATCATCAGCCTATCAGGTTTTGATAGGATTTCTTCCAGTCTTGATGTTACATTCTGCATATAGTCACCTTTTTGGGTGCAGCATACAGAGACTGGACACATATGGTGAAAGGATACAATCCTAAATCATCCCTGACTGTAAAACATGCAGACACTCTTTGTTTTGTTGGGACTACTGCCTCTTCTTTGCTGTTCACATTCCTCATGGGGATAATGAAGTGTTCTAGAATCCTCATTCTTGGAAATGTTATCCATAACTGGTTATGATCCGCGGAGTCTAATGCTTTCAGATATGTACACATGCTAATATGGTAATTTATTTTAATTTTTCCTTCTTCCAACTGCCTTCCTATATTTTGAAGATGTACATATATAATTATTTTCCCTACTTTTAATATTAGAGAGCTCTGGTAGCCTAGTGGTAAAATGTCACACTGCCAACCCAAAGGCATTTGGATTGAATCCACCAGTCGCTACACAAATGGGAAATCTCTTGTGTGATCTACAACCTCTGAAAACCCACTAGAAGGCCAGCCGTGAGTTGGTCCTGACTCAGTGGAACATACAATAACAACAGCAATATTAATAGAAGGAACCCTGGAGGCAAAGTGTGCATGGCTACTCAAAGGGTATGTGATTTGACATTATCTGACATGCAAAAGATAAGGCTTTCTGTTTTCATAAAGATTATTGTCTTGAAACCTGTGGAATCTTTCTACTCTGCCCCACAGAGTCACCATGAACTAATGCTCAATGGCAACAGGTTAAATATTGTTGCTGTTTTTGTGTACTGTAGAATCAGAACTAACCCATTGTTGGCCATCAGATGGGTTTTCAGAGGCAGTTAATTGCATGGGAGGAGATTGCCCATCCTTCTCCTGCAGAGCTGCTGGTGGTCTTGAACCACATGCCTTCGGGATTGCAGGGCAGCCTCTCGCCACTAGGCCACCAGAGCTCCCAGGTTAAATATTAGTAGGAGTAATAACTTAATTGGAAATAAGAAGGACTCTTGAGAATGTGCTTTTCTCAGCAGGACAAATTTAATATTTTACCAAAGATGTATGGATTTTATTTTTCAGATCCCTTTTAGTTTTTATATATTGATGAAAAAGAATGGCACACCAATCATTTATTAAAATGAATTTTTGCCTGGGGTTGGTTGGGAAGTAGATTGCTCAGGGATTTGAATTTAGTGGTAAAATGGGACACTGTGAAAACTAATCTAATCTTAATATTTAGGCAGTATTTCTCTCCAGGGCAAGCTATTCATCTGAAGCCACCCCAAAGAAAAAGATGAGCTGGGAGGCACCAATTTCATCCTTACTGAAGTGTAACAAGTACATGTCCCACTGTGGAAATGCACAAATATCCCTCCAAAAAGCACTCTCATTTGCAAACTCTCAGATATCCAACTGTATCTCCAGGATACTCATGAGAAACTTCATGAAAACTTCCAAGCTGATGTTGGAATGTGTGGAATTTATGCTTCATCCATTTCCATGTTCCTTTATGAGAGTCAAAATAGGAGGTTTATTTAAGCCCACTTTGCTGTAAACATTATTCTTGGGGGATGGGGAGAAGTATTAGGCTCTGAAGGCTACTGTAATAAATGACCACAAATGTAGTGGGGGGAAAAACCCCAGTAATTTATATTTCTATTATATTCATAATTGTATTACTATTTATATTTGTTGTTGTTGTTGATTGCCTTCTAGTTGAGCATGATTCATTGCAACCCTATGAACAAAAGGCCCGAAGCCCCTCTACAACTATAGACATTTATCAAAGGTCTTAGAGTTTCCTGAGTCATGTTGTTTAGGAAGTAGATGCACTCCTGTTATATTTATGTAAATTTATTATTCACTTAGCTCTAGGGGGTTTAGGGTGTCCACAAGTGACTTCCAACTCAGAGAGTCTGCGTCTCTGTCTTGTCTCTTTTGATAAGGACATCGGATTAGGCATACCTTAGCATGCTGCCAATTAACTAATTACATCTGCAAAATCCAAATTCCAAATTAGAGCACATTCACATGTACCAGGGATTATTTCAGTATGACTTTTTTAGGGAAGGGTGAAGGACAAAAGGATATAATTCAATTGATAATGGGGAGCTTTGTGATTGAGAACAAGAAAAAGATACAATTTAGGAAATACTGGTCAATAGGAAGAATATGGAATGATAATATTTGCAATAGGTTTTAACTTCTTCTTGCCTTTACCTCTCTGGAACTTCTTTCAAATATACAAATAAGCTGAAACACTTTTAACTTGGAAGGATTACACAAGTGTCTGTCAAAAGCGTGTTTGGTAAACCCAGTGCTTGGTATATGGTAAGGACTCAGGAAATAATTGTGAAATACAAAGGGTGGATACAAATGGCTGCTAATTGAAATATTGTTAGTTCAAATTCCTTTAGAAGTGCCCCTAAAGAAAGGGCTGGCCATCTACTTTAAAAAAAAAATAAATAAATCAGCCACTGAAAACACTTTCTAAGACAATTCTACTCTGACAAAGGTAGGAAGGGTCAACATAAGTCAAACCAACTGTATGGCAACTGGTTTAAATACTTGGTTTTTTTGTTTGTTTGGGGTTTTTTTTCTTTTTTAAAATTTTTTATTAATTTCCATAAAAATCTACAGAGACTTTGGATTTCCATTCATTCACTGCTGCACTTTTCTCCCCTCCCAACCCTCCCCCCTAGTACACTACCCTCTTGGAAAGTAAAAGAAAAATTCTTTCATTGTTTTACAATCCCTCCCCCCAGGTCCACTCCACCATACAGCCTTCGCTCTGGACTCCTGTCATGACAAAAATACCTAATAATTCTCCCTATTAAAACAGTTTTCCCCCTCATCTGTTTCATGCAGTTATACATTCTTGAACCCATCCTTCTCAGTCTCCCCCCAACCCCGATGTCAGTCCTGCTTTACAACAGTGGCACCATGCAGTATTTGTCCTTTTGTGACTGAGATACTTCACTCAGCATAATGTCCTCCAGGGTCACCCATTTTGAATAATATTGCGTGAGTTCCTTGTTTTTCAATGCAGCATAGTATTCCATTGTGTGAATATACCACAGCTTCTCTATCCATTCATATGTTGATGGGCACTTAGGTTGTTTCCAACTCCTTGCTATTGTGAACAATGTTTTAAATACTTGTAAAAAAGAATTTGTCTCTTTCAGATGTGGTTAAAATTCCAAAATCTGTTTTAGTAAACAGTGACAGTATGAAATAGTTTCTAGCATCATTTAAATAAGAAAATTCATGTTACTTTTATAGTATAGAATAATTTTAGTTTGAAAATAAAACCTATTTAAATGTCTTTTGCACAGATTGGGAGGTGGTGGAGTTTGATTGACTACAGAGAGGTAGAATGAAAGATCAAGTGACAAATGAACCATGAAGAAAATGTTCCTATCGTCAGAGTTCTTATATATGACACAATCCTTTTTCATTAACTCCACTGACTCTAAGCACATCTTGTTTTCAGCTGTTTTGGTAGACACATGAGTTGTTGTTGTAAAGTGCCATTGAGTCGCAGGCGACTCATAGCGACCCTATAAAGGAGAGTCCTCAACGCTTGGGTGTCTCTCATCCTCTCTCCAGGTTCATAGGGTTTCCGGAGGCAAGCTATTACAGAAGTGGATGCCACTCCTCCTTCCAAGACACATGAGTAAGAGTAGTAGTAGTAGTAGCAATAATAATAATACCCCATAAAAACCACAGATAGCAAGTTCAAAGGATTACTCCATTAAGGTACTTATTATTTTTATTCTGCTAAAACTGTTGTTGTTGTTATGTTGCCTGCGACTCATAGCGAACCTATGTACATTAGCTCTGAAACCTACCTTATCCCGAGCCAATCTCATACAAATATGGAACACTTCACAAATTTGCATGTCCTCCTTGTGCAACCACAAAATAAATAAATAAATACTTCGTGAGGAATAAATTCTGCTTTTCAAGTGTATCCTGGCAAGAGCAATAGAAAAATCATTTAGGACCCACCATGTAATTATGTGCATTCATTCCACCCTTCCATTACTAGAGATAACAAGATGAATAGTAAAACGTGAACTTTAACAATCCTGTAATTACAGCTACTGAACCATACATTATTGAAAGAATTGTGCAAAATCCAGATGCAAAAGAATCAGCTGGGTATGTAAATAGAAATGAAACCGTAAAATGATCAAGTGATGAAGAAGCGACGTAGGAAGCAAAATCACTCTTTGAAAGCTTTTATAGCTGTGTGTTCATTTCTTTAACAAACAGTTAATTTTTACCATTTTGCTACACTTCTTACGGTTACGTATTATTTGACAATATCCTAGGATCGCTTTTCATTCTGTGGCCCCTTCCTCTCCTTTTTAGAACATAGTGTCTTCCATGAACATTTTGTGTAATGAGAACAATAATATATACTTCACTGATAGAACTTCGCTTAGGAGATGAAAGTCTCAGCAATAGCAGCTACATTTGGAAGAATCTCATTATTTTTCCTTATGAGAAGGAGCTTAGCAAACAGGGATTCAGCAAGAGCATCTAATTCATCAGTAGATGATCTGGGACTTACTAAAACCAATTTAGGGTGTTGGCGAGAAGTATCAGAATCACAGGATTAAGGGGGGGGAAGCAATTTATGACTACTCCATCTGAGAAAATACAAAATCTCTTTATATTTTCCAAGGGCAGTATCTTAATGGTAGCCATATTTTTTCCCCTAGAATGATGTCATAGTTAATTATCCCCAATACTTTCCACTAATGAAGGAAACGAATGGTGATGTGTATGATTGAAGTCAACACAAAGTGAAAAACAAAACATTTCTCTGTAGCTGGAGAATTGGCTATGAGTTGGTTCAGAAGTAACAGTACATTTCAACAACAGATTCGACCGAAATAAATGAGCTGCTTTGGGAGAAAATGGAAGAGAAAAATGGGGATTTAAAAATAAACACCATCCAAATAATATTCTATCTAAGATAGTATTAAGATCATTTACTAAACAAATACACCTTGAGTACAAATGAGGTATAGCTCAGAAGTCATCATAAAATTAAAAATGTCACATGGGAAGATCAATTTGGGTAATTAAAGCACTAATGTACTTGCACTTTTCATACAACTTGCAGTAGACCAATCTACAGCACAATCAAGAACCATCTCGGGGTGGCTTTAAGGTGCCTTCCGTTTTCCTACGAGAGATTATCATGCAATAACTTAAAAGTCTACATGCATCTCTTTAGAGAACAACTATTGTGAGATCGAAACTGACCTTGGAAATTACTTTTACTCTATCAGAGAAAAAAACAAGGCCTATCAGGCATTGTAGAAGGAGACATTACTGTAAAGGGAGATGTGGTAAGAATAGAGACCCTGTTTGCTCACATTAATTCTCATCAAAAGAGGCTTTCTGAATTTGTTCGCAAAACACCCCATTTGCAATTCAGTAGTGTGCATTTTAGTCTTAATCAGTCCACTTCTTGTGCCTTTATAATTATGAAAAGCTGATCTCCTAAGTACCATATGTAGGCTTGAGTAAATGCGCATGCGTGGGTGTAAACCGCCTTGTACACATTGTTCAAATGGTCACCTATACGAGCTACTGTGGTGTTGGCAAAGAGAATAGAATATATCACAGACTGTCAAAAGAATCAACGAAGTTGTCCTGGAAGAAATACAGCGAGGGTACTCCTTAGAAGCAAGGATGGTAAGATTTTTGTCTCACAGACTTTAGATTTATTATTAGGAGGGGCTGTTCCTTGAAAGAGCATACTATGCTTGGAAAAGCAGAGGGTCAGCGAAAGAGGACCCTCCATCAGACAGACTGACAGAGTGACTACACACACAGCAGAGCTGTCATCTGGTTTACACAGGACTGCTGTGAGTCTGATGCATCTCAATGGCATTTGTCACCACCACTGCCAATACTAGCAAATGACTTTTTCTTAAGAAGACATAAAGAGAAACATCAGTTAAAGGGATAATTTTAGCAGACTGATTCTAAGGGTACAGTCATTTTGGTTGGACTTTATGCATTAAAGTTCACATATGAGCAATTTAAAATATAATAAATATAGTGTGTTGTCCAGTTCAAGCAAAATCAGATCTATATCTATGATAAAGGTGAGATCGTGTTCTAGTTTCCATAAATGAGTGGGTTATATTGTTGCTTTGAGGGCATATAAGACTTTTTCTTGTAAAATAAGTATGTTCTCTGCTTCTCCCTGGTTCATGTTGATCACTGATAGATCTATGGAGTCCAGAGAGAATTCACAGTGCCTGTGAAGTGAGAGAACTGGCCTTACCACTTTGATCTATTAAATATCAAACCTCACAGAATCATATGAGTGGGTTTCCCTCCAGATTGGCTCTAGCTAAAATCTGGGGAAAAACTCACAGATTCCAGTCTTCCAACATCCCCCCAAATCAGGTGTGATTTATTTGCCATAAACCTTTTAGGTTGAACTATTAAAATGTGACATTGTTGTTACTGTTGTTCTATGCCTTCGAATGGGAACTGACCCATAACTGACCTTTCAGGGGCTGATTATCATACCATATCATCTCATGAGAGGAGACTTCCCATGCTTCTCCCGTGTAGCATCTGGTGCCTTTGGGATTGAGCATGGCTTCTTACCACTAGGCCGCCATAGCCCCCTAGTAGTGCTAGTTCTGGATTCAAACACTGTTGTTATGTAATTTTCCAGTGCCAGGAGCTACTACCTATAAAGTGATCCAACTCCTGGTGACCTCCCACCAGGTTTCTGAAGCTATAAATCACTAACAGGAGCTGCTGGCCTCATTTTCTCCCAGAAAGCAGCTGGCAGATTTAAATTGCTGAACTTCCGGCAACCCCAGGGACAATGAATGGGACTTAAATTCTCAAGTTCTGTGAGATTTTATTTCTCTCTTTTAAAATGTCATTTTGCATTTAATATATTTATTCCTTGTCAACTTCTAGTGGATAACGGGGGGTGGGGGAGAGGGTGCAAATGTGGGCAACATTAGTGTCTTAAGTGGATGGTTATGAAGCTACCAGCTGAAGCATTTTAAGAACTGAGAAGGAAATCCTGGAATATTCCTTGCCCATTTCTTGATGACTTCTAGAGTATTAAGAAAAACATTTATTGCATGAAGACATTTTTCACACAAAGCCTCAATAGCTGAAACAATTCTCACCTTCCTGTATAACTTTAGGCAAGTTGTTTAAGGTTTCAGAATCTTGAGTTTGGGGTCTATGAAATAGAGTAACACCTATTTTTCAGGACTGTTATATGAATTAACATAATGAAAATAAAGTGTGTGTGTGTGTATATATATATATAGTATAAAGTATTTGAACAAACAAAAAAAGTAAATTTCAAAAAAGCCTTGGTGTCAAATAAAGTTTCTGTGTATGTAAGCTTACAGACATCAGAGCAGCATTGTACACATAGAATTTTGCAAGGGTTTGGGATTTTTTTTAAAAGCATATTGCCATGCCTCTCTTCCTAGCAGCCTCTGAGAGTAGAATTTTTCTACCTAGTCGCCTGACTTTAGAACTCAAATCTCCAGCCTTTCAGGTAACATGTTTGTGATTTGCATAATTCAAAGGCTCCTGCAGCATATTAGACACTTAATAAAAGCTCATCTCTTATGCATAATTGAAAGCAAATCTACATCTTTTTTTTTAGCATATTGTTGACTAAAAGAAGAAAAGTGAGGAAAAGATCAACTCCAGACTGCTAAAGCTCTAAATTTGCTGTAGTGTCTGTTGGTGTTCTGTGTTTTTTCTGGGGGGCGGGGAGGAGGGTGGGAGGAACCCAACAGAACAACATGGATTTTTTAGAGTCAAAACATTCTAGCATCATTATTGTCATGACAGGAGTCCAGAACAAAAGCTGCCTAGTGGAGTGGACTTGGAGGGAGGGATTGTATAACTAGGAAAGAGTTTTTCTTGTACTTTTCAAAGAAAAGAGTGAACTGGGGGGGGGGTACAGATTGGTCAGGGGAAAAGTGCAACAATGAATGAATTACAATGAATTAATAGAAATCCAAAGTCTCTGTAAACTTTCATTAAAATTAATTAATAAAAGAAAAAACATTCTAGCATCTCTTTCTGGCAAAGCTCTGTTACATGCATCTAAGTATCTTCTTCTTTAAAATGAAGATTGCAGTAATCATCTCATTCTCATAGGAATTAAATTCAAGAATGCATATATAAAGTATTTAGAAAGAGTCTCGTTCATAGTGAGCGATCCCAGGGACATACTCCCTAAGGAGCTACATGGCTAATGCACATCCAGCGGCTGTGCCTGTCTGGTGCTTCAAATTGACCAGCAGCTCCACCAGAGAAAGACGAACAATGTCCTCTCAGGGCTCAACGATCCAATGGAGGGTCAGTTATGAATTTGTTCCAGTTTGGCTGTGATGAGTTTGAGGGGATTTTTTTAGCTCATAGGAAACTCTTAATAAATTGGAGATATTTCACCAAAAGGGTAATTTAAAAAAGAAAGAAAGAATCTCTCATTGCCATTGAGTTGGAATTGACTCATAGTTGACTGTCCAACAGGTTTTCAGAGGTTGTAAATCACACAGGAGGGGACTGATAATCTTTCTCCAGTGTAGTACCTACTGTGTTCAAACAGCCAGTATTTGGGTTGGCAACACAACTCTTTACCCTCTAGGTCACCAAAGCTCCCTACCAAAGACAGGAAATAAAAATAAAGACAAAGCTAACAGAGGTCAGTAATGGTGGACTTCTGTTACTTCATAATGTCTACATGGTGCCTATGACTAATGTTAAGTAAGGTAAAAATAACTAGTGTGTAGACTATTTCTAAAGGACAAATGGACCAGGAATCTTTCTGGATATAAACGTGCATGTAAGTTTAATATACAGAAAGCATGCTGAATTTTAAAAGTGAATTCTATAGTGAGCCACAAGAAAAATGAGTCAGCAATGCAGTGTCATTATTTCTTAAATGACAGCCACTGGCATGCATCGTCAGGCATGTTCTATGGCTTCAAGATTAGTCACATTCTTCCTGAAGTACTTTTTCTTGGCTCGGGATTCCGCACATTTCAAAAGACTGGAAAATTAAACTGGATACAGAGGCTCTCAAGCAATTTGAGTAAAGTGAAAAAAGATCAGAAATAATTGGAAAACGGAAAATTGTGGGGTGACAGCTGTCATATCATAATTCAAGGTGCTAGTCCTTAAAGAGGGAGTTCTGGTGGTCTAGTGGTAAGGACCTGCACTGCCAACCCAAAGGCACATGGTTCAAAGCCGGAAACTGCTTGGTCTGCAGGGGAAAGCTTCGGACTTAATGGTATATAACAACAGTAAATTAAAGAATGCTGGTTTGACTGTTGTTACCATGAGCATCAAAACAACATATGTAATTTTTTTTTTAAAAAAAAGAGAATATATGGACTTAAAGTGCTACAGTATTTAGGTAAAGGATTGGGAAAAATTGCTTGATCAAAACTTCAACCTTCTGCCAACTTAAAATAGCAGGAGGAGGACAGGAAGTAGAAGAAGAGATGGACTCTTGCGCTTCTATCATTTCTATCAAATACTTTGAAGTGAACCTTGTGGAGTTTTATGCTGCAATGTATCATATTATCTTGATCTTTCAAGTGAACAATTTAAAGGCACACATAAGTAAGTTGACAAAGTCATAACAGTGAGTCATCCTGTCAATGGCTAAGCCAGAAGTGGAACTTTCCTAACTTCAGCTGAGTAATCTCCTTCCTACAGGCGATATGTGATCACTCATGAAAAAATGTCCCACTCCCATTCCAATTATGTGTTCTTCTAACATTTTTATGCACCATCTCTCTGGTATAGTTTGTCATTGTCTTGGTCTCATTTCACCCACCGGGCCAAGAACGTTTTACCCTTCATAAAAGTAAAATCATCTAACTTTGGATTCCAAATAGCACTCATAAGAAAAGTTTTGGTGTAAACTATGGATATTATGTGGATTTGGCAAGTTCTTAATAGCATCTCAAAGTCATTATTAACCATATTTGCCATAAAACTACATAAAGAATAGCTGGCATCTTCTTGACAAAGAAATAAACAAACACTTGAGTGGAAGGATCCATCAAAGATCCTATTTTATTTTTTTTTCCTCCCCTTAGAGCCACCTTTTCCTACTTGGCCTGTTTTTCCACAGCCTTGTCCCATAGTATCAAACCCTTTCTTGCTCGTGTTTTCTGCCTGTTTCTGAAACTGCCTACAGCAGCACATTGATTTATCATTTCTACCTCTTTTAAAATTTAATTTTCAATACATCTCTACTTTCTGTTGCTTGCACATTTTTATCTTTTAACCTCACTGTTGTCTTTTACTTAGCTCCACAGCTGTTTTATTTGACACTGAAAGGTATTTTTCATCATTTTGTTCTCAAAATTACTGTACATAAGAAGTTTACTAGCAGATATTTAGTACTGGTTTTGGTGACTTTTTGATAGAATTATTTTTGTTTCATTCTAGGAAACACAATCTACAAAAATTTAATGTGAGGAAATTCGCTATTGGTACATGAGACATTAAAATGGAAAAAAAAATGTTAGACTCTTTACATGTTGTGACTCTATTAGAGGCCATGAAGTTTGCTCTGACTCAGAGACTTTGAGTACAACAGATCAGAACCTTGTCCAACCTTTTGCTGTCCTCACCTCCTCCACTGCACTTAGGTCCTTTGTTGGAGTCACGATCAATCCATCTCTCCAAGTGCCTTCCTCCCCTCCACTGACATACTTTTCTAAGACTTCCCTTTCTAAGGAATGGCCTCTCCTGATAATGTACCCAAAATATGAAATGAAGTCTCATCTTCTATAAGAAGCACCTTAGCAGCACTTGTTCCAAGATAGATTTGGGTTTTGGCAATCAATATTAAAGAGTATATTGAGTATTCAATGGTATATTCAATAGCTCTGGTCTCTATTTGCCTAAAGCAACAGAGAAAGGAGGAGAAACAGGAACAGAAGGAAAACATAGAATATGTGACTAATTACTACTGCACCTTGCTACCATTGCTGAACATTTAGGTCAAAGATTCCATAGAATAATCATTAAAAGGGGGAAATGTTCAGCAGAATTTCAAATTCTCATGAACTTCAGATTTCCTTGAGTCATAAATGTTAGCCAAATTCCTGAAACTATAGTCCTAAAACAATCTGTAAACCTCAATCCCAAAAACATCCTTTGAAGTCTTTTTACAAATAGCTCAACTTAAAAGATATCTGCCTTGAATATCATACTCCTTTAAGATCTATTGGGGTCAAAATGATAACACCAACTTGAAAGACTAGACAGAAACCTTAAGGGAGAATGAATTTATGTTAGTGGGGGAAGAGCAACCCAGAAAAGGAGGGTGAGAATGCCTATGTAATTTGAATGTAATCATTGCTACTAAATTGCCCATAAGACACACATTGGTATGTGTCTTGCTGTGTATATTATAAAAAATGAGAACAACAGAAAAACATAGAAATTAAAAAAAAATACTGCAGATACAGAAGGGTGGAGGGTTGGCGAAGGAGAGGAAAATCCTTGACCAAGTAGGTGGATTTGCATGGTGACTGCCACAACAGGCCCTTGTGTGTCAGGAAGTGTGAGAATAGCACAGGATAGAACAGGGTTTGGATCTTTTGTTCATAGGGTCACTATCAGTCATACTCAACTCCATGGCACCTAACCACAACAACAGCAGTGTATACCACCAGAGCTAACTTCCAGAATCAGGAGCTTTCCAGAGTCAGGACTCCGCAAAGTGTGAAGGCTGAGGGCTAATGCTATTGCTGTGTACTGTCAACTTGGAATTGACTCCTAGCTGACTGTCCAGTGGGTTTTCAGTGACAGCAAGTCACAGAAGAGAAGATTATCCATACTTCTCCCATGGAGCAGACGGTGGATTTTAATTGCATGCCTTTGTGTTGGCAGTGTAACTTCTTACCACTAAATCAACTGAGTTTGATACATATGCTTAAACTTATAATATAGTCTGGCCCTGGTTTCTCCAATATCATGATACTTCAATGGCCACATGAAATAAGAACATGGAATAAGGCTAATTTGACAGAACAATTAAGCATTTTAGTGTTTTAAATATTAAGTAATTAAAATTTTATAACTTTCAAGAAGATAGACATATAAATAAAAAGTCAGGAGAGGTAATTTTAGTTTTGTTGAAAATCCCAGACCATTTATTCCCACATAGGCCAAGAAGCAGTTGGTCTTTGTTGAGATAGGAATGAGGGAACACTGCATGGTTTAAAATCAGGAAAAATATGTGTCAGGGTTATATAATTCATACCTATTCAATGTGTATGCTGGACAAATCATTTGAGGACTTGAACTATACAAAAAAGAATCTGATATCAGGACTGGAAGAACCCTCAACATTGTGCAGCTTGACACAATCTTGCTTGCAGAAAGTGAAGAAGACATGAAGTACTTGCCACAGAAAATCTAAGACTACAGCCTCCAATAACAGATTACATCACAACATCAAGAAAATAAAAATCTTCAGAGACGGGGCCAGTGAGCAAGATGATGATAGATGAAGATTGAAGTTGTCAAGGATTTGATTTTATGTAGATCCACAATCAATACTCACAGTAGCAGTAATGAAGAAAGAAAAGATTTTTCATTGGGAAAAATCTCCTTTCAAAGACCTCCTTAAGTGCTAAAGGGTGAAGATGTCAATTTAATGACTAAGGTATGCCAGGTTCAAGATAGTATCTCTTCAATTACTTCCTTGCATCTGAAAATTGGACAATGAACAAGAACGATCCAAAAAGAATTGATTCCTTTGAACTGTGATGCCGGTAATGAGTACTGAATAGCTCATAGGCTGCCGAAAGAACAAACAAATCTGTCTTGGTGGAAGGGCAACCGGCATTTTTCTTAGAGGTAAGGATGGTGGAACTTTATCTCACATACTTTGGACATGTTATTAAGAGGGGGCGGTCCTTGGTAAAAGACATCATGCTGTGAAAGACACCATACAGAGAAGAAGAAAAGAACCCTTGAAGAGATGGACCGACATAGTGACTACAGCATTGGGTGTAGCTGGGCTTTCTAAGAGATAGCCTCTCCTAGAAATATGCCCAAAGTATGAGGGACAAAGCTTTGCCAGCCTTGACTCCAAGGAGCAGTTTGGCTTTACCTTTTCCAAGTCATACCTATTCGTTCTTTTGTCAGTACAAAGGGTATTCAATGTTGTTCGCCAATACCACAACTCAAAGACATCAAGGCTTCTTCTGTCATCTGTATTCACTATCCAGCTCGCAGATGCATAGGTAGTGCCTGAAAGGAGCATGGTCTAAATCAGGTACACTTTAATCTTCAGACTCAGATCATCCTCTCCAGTATTTGGGAGTAGTCCCTGACAGCAGACTTACCCAAAGTAATATGTCTCCTGACCTCCTGACTGCTAGTACCAAGAGTATTGACTGTAGATCCAACTAAGATGAAACTATTTCAATCCTTTCTCTATCATAATGCCACCTATAGGCCCAGGGCTAAAGACCTTCGTTTTCTTGAAATATCTGTCAATGGGAAATATCTGTAAATTTTAACATGAAATATGTATAGAAAAATGTGAGGTTACTTTTTAAAAAAGCACTATGAATTTCAAGTGTTTTTGGTGCCCAAACAGAATATATATTAAAAATGCTTTAATAGCAAAAACTCCTCTGTGATGGGGTAGGATAACTAACCCAAAGAACACAAACATTAATTGTTCTCTTTAATGTCTCAGCAGATAAATATGTTTGAGGTAATGAATATAAAAATGAAACGTCAGCATCCTGCAAAGGCAAACCCTTTTCTTTGTGTATTTTCCCACTAAATGGACCGAGTAAAAATGCTGTACTTTTCCTTACTTCCATTCACCACTCTCAAAATCTAGTGTCACTGCCAGAGGGAGGATGCCAAAGAGTGCATCGAGAAATGAATCATCCTGAACCATAGAACTCATGATTTTCCACTGCACGGTCCAACCCAGTCACGTGAAAGGACCCACCAATGAAAATGTGAGTTCATTGTTTTCCTTTCCATATCACAGCTATTTGTCTAGTGGTATAGGAAGAGAAAAACAGAAGAAAAACTGGCAGATAGAAATCAGCATATTTTATGTTGTATTTCATTCAAAATGGCTACTATTTAGGGTCAATGAAAACACAATTTTTTGTTAGCCACCATGATTTGTAAGAGTTCTAGGGTTTGGGCATTTTACGTGTCAAGTAGGAACACTCGTATTTAGTTATGTAGGACAACTACCAGTTTTCTTAAGCACGTTGAACATTCAGTGAGTAAAGAATCCCTAAATAATCTGGTGGTGTAGTAATTAAGTCATTCAATTGTTACTAAAAGTGTGGTTGATTTGACCAACAAACCACTCCACAGAGAAAAATTAGAGAGATTCACAGCCTTTTAAAACTCTATACAATGGTTCTACTCTATTGTTTAGGGCTACTATGAGTTGGGAATGACTTAATGACACTGGGTTTTGGTAAGAATCCCATTTCTTACCTGCTGAGCTCTATACTAAGAGATAAAAATATCAATTTTGAAAGGAAACGATACTAATGAAGTTTTCCTTTTTTAGCATAATGTAAGAGATATTAAGCAAGAACTCTTTTCTTTTCTGTGAATATACTTAATTTATTGCCTTTGAGTCAGAGCTGACTCATAGCTTAACTTTTAGTGAGCCTAAGAGGAGATTGCCTATCTTATTCTTGTGGATTGGCTGTGAATTTGAACCACCAGAAAAATGCCACATTTGGGTTACCAGTGCAACTCCCTACAGACTATACCAAGCAAATTTTCCATGTTCCTATGGACCATAGAGTCAACTGAGACTCAGCAATTCTACAAACAGTAGATCTGAATCTTGACCTACTTTGTGCCATCCCCATCATCTCTGACACACTTGAGCCCATTACTTCAGTCACTGTGTCAATTCATCTCATTGAAGGTCTTCCTCTATTGCTAACCTTCCACCTTTCTAAACATGAAGTCTTCTCCAACGACTGGCCTGTTCTAACAATGTGCCTAAGGTATGCGAGACAAAGTTTCATCATCTTTCTCTCCAAGTCGCACCCTCGTTTCACTTTATCCAAGACCAACCTGTTTGGTCTATGGGTGGCCCATGTGATATTCAGTACTCTTCTTCAACACCACAACACAAAGGCATCAATCCTTCTGTCATCCTTAGTCATTATCCAACTTTCTGATGCATACTAAACAAGAAAATAATGGCTTGGATCAGGTGCACCTTGGTCTTTAAATTGACATCATTATTCTTCAATACTCTGGAGAGATTTCTGACAGATTTTTCCCAGTGCAACTCATCTTTTGATTTCCGGACTGCTAATTCCAAGGATGTTGACTATGGATTCAAGTAAGATGAAATAGTTGATCACGTGAATCTTTTCTCTCTCCATCATGATGTTGTCTATTGGTCTGGTGGTGAGGATTTTTGTTTACTTGACATTGAGACATAATCCAAATTAAGTCCTTGATTTTCTGCAGCAATTGCTTCAAGTCCTCCTCATTGTCTGTGAATGAGGTTGTGTCATATGCATAATACAAGCTATTGATGAGTCTTCCTCTGAACCTGATGCCACATCTTCTTCCTATACTATTTTCAATGATACAATTAGGAAAAAAATCTATTTCCAAGTGGTCCCATGAGTATACATTTTTACTAACTGGTTCTTTGCAGATGGTATATTATTATACATTTGCAAAGAGGTTGCCTAATAATTAGTTTCCCTCTATTTGATCTACTATAAGCCAATTTCATTTTTAAATCAAGTTTTTTATTTATTTCATATGTCTCATATCTCAGTATTATAAAGATCCAAGCTTGAAAGTATGTGAATTTTATTTCTGAATGTGTTAACTAATTTCCAAATACTGGAACAAGATCTTATCTATGACATTTTATATCTGAAATGGAATTTTTAAAACCTTTAGAAATATGCATTCATAATAATTTTTTAGAAATTCTTACAGACAGTAGACCTGCGGTTTTCTTTTTTATTGTTTCTTAGAGATACCCTAGTTTTCGCCAAACTCCCAATGGGGTCATTAGAACATGGAAAACAATTTGTTTTTCAGGACACTTCATAATTTCCTTAGAATTATTATAGACAGCAAGAACAGGAGAAATGGAGTAATGATGTGAATTGAAGCCACCAGCAAGAGAGAGTGGTAAAGGAAAATTAAAATAAATAGTAAGAGAAAGAAGGAATAATAGCTGTAGATATATGGGCCCAACACTAGTACAAAGAGAAACTAATCACTGACTGCGTATAATGATTGCTAGCATTCTTCTCTGGTGTGACACTCCAAACACCCATTATTCTTTCAATCTGTTGAGGAGTGAGTGTCAAAATGAAAGATGCTACTTCCACTCTATCAACATTTCCTTATAGCTATAAAGTCCATTATCAACATAGATGAACCTGGCCCAGGATATATTTCTTATCAGAAAAAGGACTCAGAAGAGTTCAAAATGATGTTAGGTTTAACAGATTTTTATTGTCACAAACTCCCTAACACAAGAGAAAAGCATTAAGTTGTTCTATGAAGGAGTGGACCTCAAAATAGCATTCTTCCAATCTGTTTGTATTGATGCTATAACAAGTCCTCTTCTGAAGTAAAATTATGTTCCTTGTCGTTAGGGTGCTCTTCTTTGTTTATTTGTTTTTGTTAGTTTTAAGGAAATAGATGAAGGAAATGGAGCGAGTAGTTAATAAAGTGAAGTTTTCTTTATGGCTCTGAACAGCTGCAGGACATTTGATTGGATGTAGGTTTGTCTTCTGCCACGACAACAGTGCATGATATTAATTATGGCTATTGAGCTAGAAGGAGAAAGATTAGCGAGAACATGTAGAGACATTTTAATGTTGAGATCAATCGAGCTGAGATGCAGTTTCTGACAGATCTGTCAATCTAACAGAGTCATATTGCTCTAGGAAATGCTAAAAGAGACCATTCTAAATGGTCTCTCACCATTCCCATCCATCATAAACATCTGAAAAATATCCCCAGTGTGTTTTTATCCATTGCTCTAATCCAAGTTTTGCTCTGCCAAGACTTGCTAAATAGAAATGTCATTTTGTATCTTTCTGAAACAAAGACATGTGCCATTCAGTGCAGTAATTTGGTCATGATAAAGAAAATGTGTCTACTCAAACTGTGTTACGCAGCTGTGGACCAAGCCCAAATTTTGAGCAATGATGGAACTGATAAACTCCATCCTGTTTGCATTTTTGCAAATAGTGTCTGGGTCTGGTTCCTTGGTAGCTGTGTACCATACCATCCTTTTCTTGAAAAATAATGTCAAGATAATACCAGTGATTTTTCCAATATCTCCAAGAAATGTTAAACTAAATATATACGTTCTGTATCTTATTTTGCTCCTGTGTATGAATAAATTCATTTAGCAAACATTTATTCATCTTGTTTATGCCAAGTCAATTTAATATCTCCACATTTTAGTATGTAGGTTGTTTGTTGTTGTTATGTGCTGTCAAGTCATAACCACCTCATAAATGACTCGCCAGCAGGTTTCCAGAGCTTTGCAAATTGCATGGGAGGATATTATGTGTCTCCTGAAGAACCATTGGTGGATTTGAACTGCTTGACTTTAGACTGGTAATCCAACTCCTTACCTACTAGGGCACCAGAGCAATCTTTACATTTTCAACAAATATTTATAAGTACCACTCACTAACCATATATTTTCAACAAATATTTGAACTGCTTCTTTACAAGTCATCAATGAGGTTGATGGTCACATATAATTATTTGACAATTTTATTTGATTATTGAGATAATTCAGTATAATTCCAAGTGGGCTAAGTTAACGATAGTTGTTGTTAGGTGCTGTTCTGTGGACTATAACTCACGGCAATCCTATGAACAATCTCACAAACAACAGATCAAAACTTTCTAATATCCTGCACCGTTTGTGTCAGCCCATCTAACTGAAGGTCTTCCTCTCTTTCACTGACCTTCCGTGTTTTCCAAGGACTGATGTCTCTTGAGAAAATGTCTAAAGTATGTGAGACCAAGTTTCACCATTCTTACCTCTAAAGAGCACTCTGGTTCTAACTTCCCCTGCAGATAGACATGTTTGTTCTTTTGGTAAACATGGCATATCCAATACCCTCCACCAATATTCCGAGTCAAAGGAAATGATTATTCTTTGGTCTTCCTTATTGATTGCCCAACTTTCACATTCATATCCGTCTTTCACATTCATGTGAAGTAAGGGTGCCTCTGGCTTGAGTCAGATGCATGTTTGTCCTTAATAAAGTGATATTTTTGTTCTTTAGCACTACAGCACGTTTGGCCAGTCAATTATTTCCTTTGATTTCTTGACTGTTGCTTCCATGGGAGTTAAGTGTGCATATAAGTGAAACGAAATATTTAACAACTTCAGTCCTCTCTGTATTATGATGTTTCCTACTGGTCTGATTGGAGAAGGGTTGGATAACCCCTCTAAACATGACTATATAATGAAGTCAAGTCGATATTATTTTATTACATTAGTAAATCGCATTCACAGCGACTTGAGAGTGGGAACTGATGAACCATGGTAAAGTAGTTAATCACTTGGCTGATACCGAAAAAGTCGTTACTTTTACACTTTCAACCACTCAAAATGAGAAAGATACAACATTTGGCTTCTGTAAAGATTTCAGCCTTGAGAACACCATGGTTCTACTGTGTGTAATAACGTCACTGTGAATCAGAATGGATTCAGTGGCGATGAGATCAGGTTTGAGAGCAGAAGCATTTATTATTCCACTGAAAGTTTGAAAAAGTAAATCAAAGACAAGGATTTAAACATTTTAGCTATATTTGCTAGTAGCTTCAGAAGCAAACAACTTACTCGTGGATTATTGATATCTACAACCCAGGTGATATGATTTCCTTGTATCTGGTTATTGCTTTCAAAGTGGTCAAGTGTTATTGTTGTTGTTAAATGTCATCCAATTGAGTACAACTCATAGTGACCCTATGAACAACAAATCTGAACCCTGTACTATCCTTATCATCTTTGACACATTTGTGCCCATTGTTATGGACAATATATCAATCCATCTATTGAAGGTCATCCTGTCCTTCAGTAACCCTCCGCCTTTCCAAGCCTGATGACCCTCTCCAAGAAATAGCCTCTCCTGGCAATATGTCCAAAATATGTGAGACAAAGCGTCATCATTTTTGCCTCCATGGCACATTCTGGTTGTACTTTTTCCAAGCCCTATTTGTTCTTTAGGCAGTCTATGAAATATTCAACATTCTTCTCCAACACCACAACTCAAATGCATCAATTCTTCTCCTGCTAGCCTTATTCCTTGTCCAGCTCTAAGATTAATAGCCAGTGATTGGAAAGGGCATGGCTTCAATCAGGTACACCTTAGTCTTTAATTTGACCTCATTTCTCTTTAGGACTTTGAAGATATCCTTGACAGCAGAGTTTCCCAATGTTATATGTCTCTTGATCTCCTGACTGCTGCAAACTGTCGATTCAAACAAGATGAACACAATTTCAGTCTTTTCTCCATCTATCAAGATGTGCCTATGGGTCCAGCAGTGACGATTTTTGTTTTCTTCATGTTGAGAGATAATCCATATTGAAGTTTGTCGTTCTCAATCTTCTGTATTAAATGCTTTAGAGTATCCTCACTTTCAGCAAGTAAGGCAGTGTAATCTGTGTAATGCAAGTTGTTAAGGAATCAGATGCATCTTAGTCTTTAAATTGACATCATTGCTCTTCAGGAACATTTTATAAGGGGGACCATTTTAACTCTCCTGAAGTTCAAGCTATTTGGAACACTGGGTGATGAATAGGAAGCGTTCTTTTTATAAGAATCAATGCAGTAACTTGGAGTCAATGTTAACCGACTCCGACAATTCTTGAAGAATTGAGAATGAAACCCTGGGAGAAAAGATTAACAGCTCATTGACGCCCCAGTACACCAGCAGCAGCTATCACAGCTTATTAACTCCATGGATGTATCATGCTTTATTTTTACAGGGGGAAAGAAGGTAAATGGTTTCTTTCCCAAAAGATTCTTAACACATTAAGGCCCTGATGAGTTCATTTAGCAAATTAACTCTTCTAAGTAATATACGCTTGTATTAATTATCCTTCCAAGAAGAATGAAGTTTTCACCACAGTGTTATCACAGCCATCAACTTTAATCTTTGTACACAAGTTATTCCTCCTCTTCATTCATACACAAAGGACTAGAGTTCACATAATATGTTTTCTATATTCTACCATACACTACTGAAAAGTTGGCATCTTGAAATCATCTAGCCGGTGCTTTGAGAAAGAACAGTTTTTATCATTGTCTCTTCTAAAGATTGCAGTCTAAAAATCTCCCAGGGCTGTCCTAGTCTGCCTCTCTTGAAATTGCTATCAATTTAAAATTCACTTGATGTGCTCCCCAACACCCAACAACAGCCACCATATGCTAAATAGCCTTAAAAATCTGGTCATTGACCAACTATTATGTCTCCGCCTTTATACATATTATCTCCAAACCAGCCTTACGATAGGGCTTATGTCTTTTATTTTATAGATGAGGTTATTGTGATTAAAAGAAATTAAGTAAGTTTTCCAAGATCAACTACTGGATAAAAGTGAAATCTAATGAGTGTTTCTTTCATCTATTTAATTACTAGGCTCCTACCTTTATCTAGGAAAAATCACTTAGCCATACTCTAGTTGCCTATCTGAAATGTATGTGATCTTTCTTAAAGTGAACGTATGTACTAAACCCCTTTATAAAGTATTTCTTAAGGGACTTGAGTTACTTATTGTGAATTCACCATTCACTTTACCTTTGCAAAGGACATTATTAATTGAGGACCAAGGATACACTTCACTTTGCAAACTTAGAACACGTTAAGGTGCTCATCGTGGGTTAAATGAATGGGTAGATGCAGAAGAAATTTTCAGTGAAAAGCAAATGAGAAATACTCTGTCATGCTTAGAGATAATGCTTGCTGATAAAAAGAGAAGCTTCCGAATCCTTGCCTCCAAGGAGCAGCCTAGCCTTGCCCTCTCTAGGATGAACCTGTCCTTAGAGAAGGACATCATGCTTGGAAGGACAGAGGGACAACTCAAGAGAGGAAAGCCCTCAATGAGACGGATTGATCCAGTGACTGGGGTAATGGGGGGGTAGGTGTGTCAGAGACCTTAAGGTTGGGACAGGATAGAACAGGGTTCAGCACAGTGGTACACAGGGTCACTATGAGGAACAAGCAACTCAATGGCACATAACAATGAGAAATTTCCCACCAAATTTCCCATCAAATCCATGTATCTACAACAGATCTAGTAGAAAGACAGAAAGAGGGAAAAGCTACATTATATGAAAATATCCAGATGCTAACAAGCATCCAGCCGTACACAGTTATATGATGCTAATAATTAGAGCAAATGACCGCTCTGTAAGGCATTACATTTAATAATTTCCCATCATTTGCACTCCGAGAGAACCTACACACAAAATAGCTACGGCAGTCTTAAAAACTGGCAAGAACAGTCACCTGTTGTCTCATACGGAAGGAGACTTCTGCAAAGCAAGCAAAATAGAATAATGGAAAAAATACTTCACTTTGTTATAAAGCAATTAGAGTCAAAGTGGTGGGGGCGGGGGAGGGCACATATTAAAAGACCTGTAGCTTTACTACCAAAACACTCAGTTGATGAAAACAGTGGTTTGGCATGTGCAATTATAGGAACTAATATCAATATTCTGCCACTGAGGCAAACACAATTATGAAAAGAATTATGTTCTCAACATATGTAGTTATTTAATTTGAGGACATAAATCAGGGGGTATATCAAATATACATTAGTGTCTGGGATTTGTAAGCAGAGCCTCTTCCCACTAAATCCCTGAATCAAAACTACCTTTTTCCTCTCTTGTCTTATTTGCATAGAATAACATTATCTTTCTTTTAAAATCATATCCTATGGATAGGGAAGAAAGTATACAGGTGGTTGGCTTTCTCACAGACTCAAGGACAGGACCAACGGATGGTCTGATAGGAAGTTAAGAAGGGTGAGAAGAGGTTTTTTTAGGAGAGGGGTCTAATGAAAATAACCTTAGATCATGGGAAACATAATACTCAAAAAGGTGCTAATCAGAAAGTGTAAATAATTAGTTATATTAATCAAGGAAAATTCATGTTCTAAAATGTTTGTGAATGACTCTATGAAAAATCAGTATGATTTGCAAACCTTCACTCAAATAAAAATCCATTTAAAAAATAAATACCTTAGTTAAAACAGAATAAGCATCACTTGCTGAATACCAAGAATGTTCAAAGGAGACAGGCATTGCTTTACGTTTCTCTTAACAGCCCTCAGTTCTTTCTTCCCAGCCCAATTTGAGCTTTCCAGGATGATCTGTCCCATTGTTTTTGTTTATTTTAAAGAAAAAGCTCGGGAGGCATATCTTGCAGGAGATGAAACTGTTAGGGAGCTCACCTCCCAGAGGTCTTTGCTGGTTGTAAGAACAACTGATGCGCTGTGTGTCAGTTGTGCGAGAATCACTATCACACGCTTCTCTTTTATATCTGAGACCCAAGTAAATACTTCAAAAACAAGGCACAAGCTGACTTCAAAACCTACCACTCCGATGTCACTAACCTCCAGCCTTCACAGTGCGTTATGAGTGTTCCCATGGAAACTAAGTAAGGAGGATAAAAATGAGGAAAAGTACAGAAGGAAAGGGACCCGTTGCCTCTAAGATAACAAACAAAACAGGAAAATGCAAAAACAAAGGATGTAAAGTTCAAAGATTTGACACATCAGTTACATGAGCAATAAACACTCATATCTATGGTGACACAGTGGGTTGAAATGATAATATAAACTCTCTAGTGGCAAGAAGCTGCAGCTGCAATCCCCAAAGTACGTGGTTCGAGGCCACCAGCAGGAGAAGGATGGGCATTCTCCTCCCCTGTGACTAACTGTCTCTGCAAAGCCACTGGGAGGCCAGTTCTGACTCAATGGCACACTACATTAAGAACCGTTATTCACTGTTGGTGGGAGTGTAAAATGGTGCAACCACTGTGGAAAGCATTATGGTGCTTTCTCAAAAAGTTGCAAATAAAGATACCATTTGACCCAGCAATTCCACTACTGGGAATATACCCTAAAGAGACCATAAATGACATCCAAGTAGATAT
>NW_006399787.1:4434698-4436081 GCF_000299155.1 Elephantulus edwardii
GGAAGTTCACATGCAAGGTAGAGGTGAAGTAAGGAACTGCTTATGAGGTTTTCCATCCATTCCAACAACTAAGAGATAGTGAAAAGAGTTATTTCTGTAAAAACATACGCAGGTTAAGCAGAGTAAATAGCTGGCTGTTCTGGTAATTATCTTTAAGTGAAGTAAGACTGTGAGTGGTTTCTTTGATCAATACTCTGAATATGATTGCAGAGGTTTGCTGAAATAGAACTCAAGGCTTGGCACTGATAGCTGAACAGAGGGTGAGGGGAAAGTTCTGTGATCTCTGTGATCCAGGGCTAGAGAGAGTGAAAGAATATAACTCAGCAAATTAAAAAACAAACAATCAAAAAACAAGTGAGTTCTCACCAACTGAGGAACTAGCCTAAAAGCTTGGCTAATTCCACCCCCCTCCCACTTATACAAAAGATATGAGAAATGAAAGGATTAAGGACACCTTTTTTCTTGAAATTGTGGTTGTTGCTGAGTTGGGATCCACCAGTAACTGACCCTCCTGGGGGGTTTCAGGGGAAGTTTAATTGCACAGGAGTAAAAAAGGATTATGTTAATCAGGTGGCCTCCTTTTAAGGTAAGATAATTGAACAAAAAAGGAAGATTTCACCTAACTAAATCTTTAAGAAGACACTCTTCTATGTTCTTAGACCACTGTGCTACAGAAAACAGGAGGGGTATTTCTGACAATTGGGAAAGAGAATATGACCAGACCACTTCACTAATAATAATCTAATCATATTTGAGATTTTTCTTTTCCCCATTCTCATGAAGACGTCATAGTTTATAACATCTGCAATAGAAACCCTGCAATATATAAATGAAAAAGACTTTCATTATACTATAGTTTTTTACCTTAGTTCCCATACTCATGTTTTTCAGGGAGATTTTAGCTATTTTCTAAATGTCTAATGACAGCAAAAAGAAGAAATAGAAAAAGACAAATTTGTGGCTAGAAGATTGGGTCTCCTGACTCTTAAATTAACAGAATAGAAAGAAGGATCTCAGAAATGAAGATAAAAGCACGGGAGGTAGCAAAGAATAATGTATGCTATTAAAATAATATTAGATAGAAACTAAGAAAATAACCATAGTTTAAAATTTAAAAAAAAAACCAACCAAACAACAAACTCTAACTCACTGCCTCAAGGAAATTCTGACTTACAACAATTTGCCATTGAATTTACAAAATTATAGATCCTAAAGGGAGAAGATTCCAGATTGATTTATGCTGGAAAGCAGGAGTGGCATCCACTTCCTAAAACAGATGCCTCTGGAAACTCTACAAACTCTCTAAACTCTACAAACGTACAGAAATGTTGGTAGTTATAGAACAGAGTTCTGTACAGAAATAATGTTAGTTATAGAACAGAG
>NW_006399787.1:4436741-4443326 GCF_000299155.1 Elephantulus edwardii
AACTAAAGCTGTGTACAATCTCAATCTCTTCACCATCCATCCTGATACTGCCAATTGGTCCAGTGGTGAGAATCTTTGTCTTCTTGACATTGAGCCTCAATCCACTTAACCACTGCTAAGTGAAACTAGTGCTGTTATAGCTGGAGGAACACCCTTCCATTTTGTACATCACTCTTTGTCAATGTGCAGTATAAAGTAACGTGGGTTTGCTCTGA
This sequence comes from Elephantulus edwardii, assembly GCF_000299155.1. Lineage (NCBI taxonomy): Eukaryota > Metazoa > Chordata > Mammalia > Macroscelidea > Macroscelididae > Elephantulus > Elephantulus edwardii. The sequence goes on from NW_006399787.1 coordinate 4,436,957, forward strand.
TGCTGATCCTTGAGCCATTGAGGTATCAAATATCAGAATGGCTTCCCAATGTGAACAGTGTTTGGTGGAGCTCCCAGTTGTAAAACAGGTTTGGAAGCAGGAGTGGCATCTACTTCCTAAACCACATGCCTCTGGAAACTCTATGAACTTGGAGAAATGAGGATAGTTATGCAAAGGCATATAGAGTCACTATGAGTGGTGCTCACAGGGCAATCAACAACAACAACAACAACAACAAAGGGAGAAGAGAGGATTGCCTATCTTCCTTCCTTAGGGCTGTTGGTGAAGTCCAATGCCCACCCTTCAATTAGCTGCCCTTATCACTAATACAACCAAGATATCATTTACTACATCACCAGGCTACTTAACCCAGTGTTTACTGAGTCCTCCCCCACCCCTCTTGACCTTGCAGCAACCCTGTAAAATAAGTCTTAACTGTCATCTCCGGCTCTCTTACTTTGGACATGTTGCTAGGAGAAGCTATTTCTTGGAAAGGAACCTCATACTTGGAAAGAAGGAGGGGCTGCAAAAAAGAGAACCTCTAATGGGTTGAATTGACACAGTGACTATGGCAATAAGTTCAAGTGTGTCAGAGTTGATAAAAATGGTCCGGGATGGTAGGTCAGGGTTCAGATCTGTTGTTTATAGGGTTACTGTAAGTGGTACTCAACCTAACAACAGTGATCATCTTTGTTACATTGATGAGGAAGTAGGTTTCTTTCCATTGTCCCTCCTAAATCCTAAAACAGCCCTAAGAGAGAGGGATGTAGTATTATTACTAAGTAGTGTAGATGGCACTGTGAAGTAACTGCTTGTGGTCACACACAATCTGTGAGCAGTGCAAAGGATTAAGCCTTAAGCTATAAAATGAAATACTGTCCATTTGAACCCACCCAGAGGTGCCTCAAAAGAAAGCTGTGTCAATTTGTTTCTGAAAGGTCACAGCTTTGGAAATCCTGGGGAGCAGTTCTACTTTGCATATACAGACGGTTGTTGATATTTTCCTCCCGTGATTATCCTGTAGGAAAGCATGGATTGGATGTGAACTGGCTAACTCCCATCTCTGCATAGTTTCCCTGTGTGTTACATTTCCCCCTGGTGAAAGCTAGAAGCGCCTGCTAGGATCAGGCCACCTAACCACAGGAAGATGTAGACCCATCTCCTCAACTGGCACCAAATATCTATGATACCATTAGATGGAAGATTGATGACAAGAGTTGACATCAACGCATGCTATTCAGCTCAGTGGTGAAGTTTCAGGGTGCCTTAGCTTGTTGGTTGTTGCTGTTGTTAGGCGTCCTTGAGTCGAGCATGACTCATAGCAGCCCTATGAGTGACAGATCTGAACCGTGTCCTTTCCTTGGCCATCCTGATCATCTCTGACACACTTGAGTTCATTGCTACAGTCAATGTGTCAATTCATCTTATTGAAGTCATCTTCTCTCTGTCTGATCCTTCATATTTCAAAGAAATAGCCTCTCCTAGCAACACGTTCAAAGTATGATAGACAAAGCGTTGGCATCTTTGCCTCCAAGGAGCACTTTGGCTGCACTTATTCCAAGATATTTTCTGTTTGTTCTTTTAGTAGTCCATGGGATATTTACAATGACTTTCACATTTCTGTTTTCTAGAGTTGTCTACCTAATCCATTGGCCTGGAGTCTATTTCAACTGATGGAGACTTCAAGGGCATCACAATGAAACAATGCACCATATAGTTTTCAACAGATGATTTTTTGAAAGTTACTTGTCAGACTTTCTTTTGATCTTTAGATAGACTTGAACCTCCTTCCTTCTACTTAGCAATCAGGTGCCTTCATCCTTTGCACCACTTGGGGAATCCCAAACCAGTTGCAATCAAATTGACAGGAACTCAGAAATATCACTTACAGTGGGAAAGAGGTCCAAAGGGAGGACTTAGGTATAGAAAAGGAAAGAGAGAAGTGAGAGAGAGGGAAAAAAAAATTGGAGGAAATAAGTCCGGGAACACCCAGGAATGTGGAACATTAGGCTTCCAGTAGATACACATAGGACACACAGAGAGGGTTCTATTTTCTTATAATTAATTTTGATGATCCATTCAAAATAAAAAAAAATAAACGTATTGCGATGGGAAGTCTGCTGTTAGGGACCTAGGGACCTCTCCAAAGTACTGAAGAGCAATGATGTCACTCTGGAGACTAAGCTGCGTCTGATACAGGCCATGGTCTTTGCAATCACTTGTTATGCATCAGAGAGCTGGACAATGACTAGGAAGGATAGAGCGAGAAATGATGCTTTTGAGCTGTGGTGCTGGATAAGAGTATTGAATGTACCATGGACTGCCAAGAAAACATATTCATCTTTGAGAAGGTTAAACCAGGCTGCTCTTTGGAGGCAAGGATTCTGGGGCTTCGTCTGACATACTTTGGACACGTTGTAAGGAGGGACTGGTCCTTGGTGAGGGACATCATGCTTGGGAGGGTGGAGGGACAGTGCAGGAGGGGAAGGCCCTCTATGAGGTGGATTGATTCAGTGACTAGGGTAATCGGGATGGGTGTGTCAGAGGCAGTGCGAGTGACACAGGATAGAGCAGGGTTTAGGGCTGTTGTACATAGAGTCTCTATGAGTCACAAGTGACTTGACAGCACATAACAACAACAGCAATCCAAAATCACTGTGAGAATGAAACCAAACTAGATCAGCATTTTTCTCTTTTAGCCAATAGCGGAATCTTGCCACTTTCCTTGGGCAAATGCAGTTGTTATGTGTCGTTAAATGCGCTCTGACTCAGAGCTCCTCTATATGACAGCGTGGAACTGCCCTGCTGGATTTTCTAGGCTTTAATCTTTAGGAGAAGCAGCACTGGAGGCCTGGTCCACAGCGAGTTTCCCCTACTAACCTAATAGCCGCACCACTGTGGTCGTTCAAATTCACGGGTAATTCCTCAAGAGAAAGGTGGGCAAACATCTTCCCGGAGATTTATAAGCCTTGAAATGCATTTGAAGGTCAGCTATGAATCGAGACTGGCTCTAGGGCTTTGAGTGTTGAATTGCAATCTTTATGAAAGCACATTGCTAGATAGTGTTCTAGCAATTTGGAGCAGCTGATAGGTTTAAAGCTTAACCACTGTGCCACCAGGCCTCCTCTCCCTGACAAATAACCTAATTTAAATTTCAGAGGCAGCATCCATAAAAAATGTGCATCTGTGCTGACTGACCTGACTTTGCAAGTCTAATCATCATAAAGCAACAACAATCATCTGTTTCTTGGGCACGATCTGTAATTGGGAATCAGAAGCCAAACACCGCCATTTCTCTTTCATCTCCCCCTTGTGTCAGCATTTACCCCAGTGTTATATATAACCCGGACACTTATCAAAATGTTCTTTGGCAACACAAAACAATTCGTGTTACGTTCTTTCTAAACCAATAGATGAAGACACTTTGAAGTCATTAGGGAAAAAAAAATATGAAGTGGTATTAAAATTACAGTGTAAACCAGCATAAAATAAAAATTAAAAAGAAAAATAAAATTCTAGAACTTTCTCCACAGTATGTTAATAGGTTTTGCATACTATTTTCCCCTTTAGCAATTGGATTTTCAAGAGAGCAGGAAAATTGCAATGATAGCTTCCACCAATTCACACCTTCCATGCTACAAGTAATACAGGGAATTTTGATTGTGCATGCTGGGCTGCTCCTTGGAGGCAAGCATTCTGAGGCTTCGTCTGACATACTCTGGACATGTTGTAAGAAGGGACCAGTCCTTGGAGAGGGACATCATGCTTGGGAGGGTGCAGGGAAAGTGCTAGAGGGGAAGACCCTCTATGAGGTGGATCAATTCAGTGACTGGGGTAATGGGGTTGGTTTGTCAGAGACAGTGAGTTTGGTGCAGGACAGAGAAGGGTTTAGGGATGTTGTGCACAGGGTCGCTATGAGTTGCAGGCAACTCGACGGCACATAACAGAAACAACAGCATGCATAGATGCATCTATGCCATGAGCAGAATTAAGAGAGATAATGTTATCCAAAAGTCTGGATAAAAGATTAGGAAAGTATCATCTTTCTGCCAACCTAGGTAACTTTTCAGGTTTTATGGAGTGAAAATTTTTAGGATATATTCATTAACAACAATAAAGAAAGTATTCTTAGGTACATTTCCAATGTTTTTCTTAAAATAACATCTGTATACATATCATATTAATTACATAATCTTTCCCATTTGCTATTTAGCATTATTGATGCTATGTATTTAAAGCTAAATATTTATCAGTGAATTTTAAGTTTCTAAAATGTTCTATTTTATAGCTTATTTCTTTAAGGAAACCTCATCACAAGTCATTTCATGGAAAGGGACTTCTTCTATTATTTATGTTGTATCTCATTAAGGTTTTACTTCCATCTTCTAAATTTCCTCCTGAGATTAAACATTTGACTTTTATGAGGGCACTAAAAGAACAAGGGTGTGTCACTTCCATTTGGGTCAGGAAAACATCAGGATCTTCTGATTTAATCACTCTGCCTGTTGACAAAAGGTGTTTCAGCTGTTACAGAAATTGATCCCCCAGAAAGTTGGGACACTCTCAAAAGTTTATGGAAAATACTCCAGCTTTGCTCATTGTCCCAGCAAAGAGAATGGCCAAATTTCCTCCAAGTTATAAACTATGGCTCTTTACAGCACAAGACATAGAGGATTCTGAGAAGCAAATCCATCAAACTAAGTTTCCTCAGAACAAAAGAAATGTGAATGATTAAATATCCAGTCATTAGAAAAAGTAGTGAGAAGAGTTGCCCACCAATACTCAAGTTACAATCAAAAGAATTACTAGAAAGACATTAGAAAATGCATACAAAATCTCTAATGATATATCCAGCACAGAGCAGGTAACCAACACATGGCAGCCTGCCTCATTCCGGTATGAACAATAGCAATATTTCCTGGCATGATGGAGAGAACATTGAGCCTGAGGTCCTAAGACTGGTTAATACCTTTTTATTTTCCCTTGAGACACACACAACTTCCTCAAAATCTTGAACCCTAAAATGAAAAAATGGAGACGTATGCCTCCATAACAGTTTGCTGTTTAGATCAAGTTGTTCGGGTAAAATAGGAGCGAAGAAGAGGAAGTAAAGCAGGTGGAGAAAGGACTAGAAAGAGAGAGGGGTGAGAGAGGGTGCATTTCTTCTCTTTAATAGAATCTCAGTACATGTTAGCTGTTTATTACATTGAAGGGGAAAAGAATACAACCCCTAGTATTCAAAGCATGTTTTTCTATTGGAATGAAGAACAACAATAGTAACTTCAGAGTTTCCAATTACTCTAAGAAATAGCCTATATCAGGAATTGATTGGGTTATAAGTGCTTAACCTTCTAGGGTTATTATTTTTAAAAAAATATCTTTCTGATAAGTTTCAGAAGGAGTATTGTTTAGCAAATATTATTAAAATTATCTCAGTGCTTTGATATTTGTTTGATCACCAAGACTGCAAGTTATTATTACGTGCGTCAAGTCCATTCTGACTTTTAGAACCCTATTGGACAGAGTACAGTTACCTCCTAAAATTTCCTAACCTGAAGTCTTTATGGGAGCAGACAACTCAGTACATTCTCCTGAGGTGTGTTTGAACTGCCAACACTTGGGTTAGCAGCTGAGTGCTCCACAGTTACACCACCAGGAATTCTTAAAATAAAATGTGATGTTTGGTGTTATGTACCATCAAACAGGAAGACATTCTTAAATGACTCTCCAGCAGGTTTTCAAAGGAAGCAAACCCATGGAAGGAGATGACTCATCTTCCTTTCGTGGAACAGCTGGTGGATTCGAACCTTTGGGTTGGCAGTGAAACTCCTTACTCCCAAACAAGCAGAATTCCCTTAAAGTACAATGTTGGGGTTATATGCCGTCGAGCTGCCTGTGACCCATCGTGTTCTATAGCTCCCTTTAGGTAATGTAATCCCCATTTTACAGATGATATGACCAAGGCCAGTAAACAACAGCACTGTTGTTTGTTGTTGTTATGTGCCATCAAGTTGCTTGCGACTCATAGCGACCCTATGTACAATATCCCTAAACAACGTTCTATCCTGTGCCAATCTCTCCGTCTCAAACACACTCATTCCCACCACTCCACTCACAGAATCGATCCATCTCATCAAGGGTCTTTTTCTCCTGTGCCGCCCCTCCATTCTCCCAAACATGATGTCCCTCTTAAAGGCCCAGTCCCTTCTTCCAACATGCCCAAAAGTGTGTCAGATGAAGCTTCAGAATCCTTGACTCCAAGGAGCATTCTGGCTTCACCCTCTCCAGCACAAACCTGTTTGTTCTCCTAGCAGTCCATGGTATATTCAACACTCTTCTCCAGCACCACAGCTCAAAGGCATCAATTCTC
>NW_006399787.1:4443426-4450478 GCF_000299155.1 Elephantulus edwardii
ACCTGTTTGTTCTCCTAGCAGTCCATGGTATATTCAACACTCTTCTCCAGCACCACAGCTCAAAGGCATCAATTCTCTTTCTATCAACCCTAGTCACTGTCCAACTCTCTGATGCATAGCACGTAATTGCAAAGACTATAGCCCGGATCAGGTGCACCTTAGTCTCCAGTCTGACATCGTTGCTCTTCAGTATTCTTGAAAGGTCCCTCACAGCCGACTTTCCCAATGCAATTCATCTCTTTATTTGCTGGCTGCTTTTACCAAGAGTGTTGACTATGGAACCAAGTAAACTAAAACTGTAATAGCACTAGAGACTGAATAATTAGTTTGGTTTGAGAAGAGGTGTAGACTGTTCTAACATCAGTTTATCTGAATTTAAATATGAATAATTTTGTCTTGGGTAAATTGTATACTCCCTCTCTCTGCTTCTTAGTGTCTATTTCTGTAAATGAGAAAAGAGAATACAGTAGAATTGAATAAGTCAATTCACAAAGCACTTGGAAGACCTCATGGTCCATTTTCAGCACACGATACATCTAACTGTCACCATTATTACTGTAGTGCTTAAAAAAATCTCAGAGTCTCAACACTACTTTTCTTTCCTTTTAACTTTTCTTTTTTTTTTCTAGGAGGAAAAAATGTTTAACTACTGGATGGCTAAGTAAGGGGACTCCCATCCCTTATAAACATGAGCTTCTGAGTCTGTGTAAATCTTCCACACAGGCTACCTCAATTGAACCAGAAGCTCCATCCAGGGCTGTGCAACTATCAAGAGCATAACCTTAACCTTGGAACTTGAGACTTGGGATTCTATGACCTTTCTTCTAGTAGGAGAATGAACCATGGGGTTTCTTTCTTGACTCTCATTACACGACACAAAATAACTCAGTGAAAGAAAGCAACACTCAGTTATGCATCCAGATGTTTCTGCCAGTGTGAGGCCAAACATCTGGCTGATTAAGTGAATTCTGCATTTTTTTTTCTTACCCTGACATTGGGCAACATGTCAAATATGATTGATGTGAAACAGAAGAAAATAAAGCAGACAGAAGGAGCTGTTAACAAGAGAAATACTTTACTAGATAAAAGATGGCATGGATTTTGCTATCATCACCTGCACCAGCAATTTATTTGTGACCAACATCAATAGCCCTAGTGGGGGATACGGTCTTGCTTAAATTCTGCCATTTGGACATTCCCAACTCAGAAACGTAATTTAAAATAAAGATTCATGGTGCTAATATCTCTCTTGCAGACTACTGGAGTATCTATTGTTCTCACAGCTTCAAGGGGGGTGTGAAAGTCTGCACGCATAAATGAGCACTTGGAAGATAAATTGATTGATTGATAGAAATACCATCCAACTGTAATAATATACCAATGCTATAGAATACATCATCGGTTAACACGTGCACACCGCATACGCTGTCTTATGATATGAAAACATCACAGTGGGTCCTTTTTCTATAACTTGAAATCCACTGTGATTTATTTGTTGTGGAAGAAATAAGCTGATAACAGCACACAAACAATTATTGCATTACCAGAGTAACAACTAAGGAACACTTGCTCTGTTCTGGGTATTTTACCAAGCTTGCGTCATATCAACCTTCCGAGGTAGAAACTTTCAGTCTTCCCACTTTATAGATGAGAAAACGGAAAATAATAGCAATTATATAACTTGCCCTTTATATCTACCATGGCTTTGTATTTCTAATTGCCAACAATAAAAGAGGTTCAGACAAGGTCAAGTGTACACATAGGGTTGGGGGGTAAAAAGTACATTTAATATGGAAGAGCCATAGCATTTTAAGCCTGGGGGGTTATCTTTAGAGAGGAGTTAATCCAACCCTGACATTTATAGATGATAAAGCCAAAGCTCATGAGATTATGATTTGTTCAAGATTACACATTTCACCAGAGAGCGAATGAGAAATCTTCACCAGGGGGATCATTTCTTTCTGCCAACACATTATTTCATTAACGTCCAGTAAAATGCAAATGTCCTTTGAGAAGTGAAGAGGTATATTATAACTCACTCTACACTATCGGGGATTAGCTGATCAGACAGACCAGACAAGGAGGAGTCCAGGGGGAAACTGGAAGCCTGGGAAATTGGAGGAGAAGTAGCTGAGAGCATGGTTGAAACATCAGCTCTTTAGACTGGAATTATTTGCTTAGAGTCCTGGCTCCAGCATTCTATGACCTGAGTAAGTTGTCTAATGTCTTCAAGACTCAATTTCTTCTTCTGTAAATAGAATAAGAACATTGCAGAGCTGGTGTGGCCTAGTGGTAACAAGTTGTGCTGCCAACCCAAAGGCACACAGTTTGAATAATACTAGCTGTTTCTTAGGAAAAAGATGGGCAATCTCGATTAACTGTCTCTGAAAACCCACTGGACGTTCACCTATGACTCAGTTCTGACTTGCTGATACACAACAACAAAAACAATGACAACATTAATTCCACAGAGGTGAGTCACCAATTGAGATGACGGATATAAAAAATTTGGTGTCACACATATAGTGTCTTTTAAGCATTCATTCATAACCAGCTGTCATTACCTCTTCTGGCAGAGAAGGCCTTGAGAGAATTCTGAGTCTGAATGGAAGGCCTAATGGAAGATTGACAGAAACATTATGGAACAATGGTAGGTACCTCTAACCTACCAGGCTCAGGCCTGGCCATGATTAACAACTTTACTGCCACTGTAGTTGTTGTGTTTGCCATCGAGTCTGAAACAACCTGTAGCTGACCCTCTAGTGGGTTTTCAGAGGCAGTAAATTGCATGAGAATCCCTCTCCTGTGGAGTAGCTGGTGGATTCCAACTGGGGGCTTTTGGGATCGCAGCCCAGCTTTTTACTACTAGCCCAGCAGAGCAAAAAACAGCAATCATTGCTCTATTTGAGCCCATTACTGCAGCCACTATGCCATCCCATCTCACTGAAGGTTCTCTTGTTTACAGACTTTACCAAATAGATTTGCTCTCTCCAGTATCTCATTCCTCCAATAACAGGACCAAAGTATATGAGACAATGTCACGCTGTCCTTACCTGGAAGGAGCATTCTGACTTTTCCTAAGAGAAGTTTGTTTGTTCTTGCGACACCCTACACTATGTCCAGTACACACTGCCAGCACTTTAATTCAAAGGTATCAAGTCTACCATCTTCTTATTCATTGTTCACCTTTTCTCAGAGTATGGACTTGAATGCACTACTACATCATCTGTATAGTTAATCAGTTTCATATCCAGGGGAAGCTAACTGAGGTTGCATGTTGTCAGCACCCACCACTTACAAAAGGAAAGTTCATATACTTTACTCCCACTGTGGATTATCCAGAGATCTGGGAAAAGTAGAACATTCACAGAAACTGGGATGAGTAGAACAGGGCCTTTATGGACTTAAAAATGACAAACTTGATGTATCATCTTTGGTCCAGATGAAAGTGAGTCAGGATAAAACTCCATGATATATTAACTAGGCCATTTTATAACTCAAATGCCAGAGTTTCACAGTAGAACAGACTTTGACTCGGCTCTCCATAAATTTTAGTTCCTAACCCTTGGGTTACTTAACATTCAGAATCAGGCTTAACAAGGTCTGCGGTTTGTTCACATCACTCTAGTGAAAGGGTTTCTTTTTAAAAGATAAATATATGGAAATCAATTCCCCCACAATTAGTATAGGCTCAACTCCTTGATTATAAAATGATTTGATATACATATAACTTGACTGAGACTCTGAAATTCTTCAGATTTCAAAATTTCAATGATAATACATTTGTACATATCTTGTAGATGTCAGTACTCTAGTGTTTCAGAAACGTCCATATAGTAACATTGAATGTTATTGTTTGTAAAGTCAAAACCAAACCACAGCTGTCCCTCCAGTGAGTTTTCAGAGGCAGTTAATTAATTGCATGGGAGGAGATTACCTATCCTTTCCCTTTAAACCACATATCTTTGGGATTGTTCCACAGCTCTTACCACTAGACCACTGGAGTGCCCTAGTGACACTGAATAGGAAATGTTACTATAGGTAATCCTTGGATGACAAGTTCTGTTCCTAAATCTTTTTTGGTTGAGCTTCTATGTAAATTGGTACACTAATGTATGATTGAACTCTAACATAAGTTATTCCAATATTCTTCTTAGTATGTAGTATATTTTTTCTATGCACAAAATAGTAAATTAAAACTTCAAGATACATTAAAACACCTTAAGCAAAATAACACAGGATTAATAATAATGATATTGTGATGTATGATGCAAGGTGCCATCTATTTTTTAGTATCAACCACTGTAAACACCTCAAATGTTTAACATACTAGTCTTCCCCAGGGCTGGCTCATGACCATGCATTGTCTGTTTATACTCTAAACATTCTGACATCTTCAGAACAAGAGAGTGAAAGGTGTTCACTTTACTTTTTTCCTGCTTTTCTCTCTAATATGCAATCTATTCTCTGGGAACAGGTCCATTTCTCCCTAGAGCACTCCATCTCTGTTCCCCTATGTGGTATTTTACAAAAATTCTGTCAATAATTTAAACAAAACTCCTCAAATTCACTGACAATCAGTGGGTCTTAGTGACTCTTCAAAGCTTTAAATGTTAATGGAAGGAGATTGTCCATCTTTTTTCCTGCAGAGCCACTGGGGAATTCGAACCACCAGAAATGCCTGGCCTTTTGATTGGTAGGTGACACAACACACTATGGAATACACCACTGAAGTTCATTGTCAACAATGAAACAAACTTCTTTGTTTATGGTTACAGATTTCTCATTCTCCAACCCCTGTGTGTATGTGGTGGTAGGGTAGCATACTTTCTATTAACTTCATCACCTCTACATGCTCTGCCCAACACAATACTACTTTTAGATAGGAAACGGAATTCAATACTGTGGAAAATCGTGTATAATTAGAAAAGTTGTGTTTGTACTGATGCTTCAGGAAAATCATCTCCGTGACAATCCATGCCAATTGGTTGTTGTTGTTGTGTACCATAAATGCGTAACTGCCCCATAGTTGAACCTCCGGTGGGTTTTCAGAGGCAGTTAATCGCATAGGAGGAAATTGCCCATCCTTTTCATGCAGAACAATTGGTGTCTTCAAACTGCATGCCTTTGCATTGCAGGGAAACTTCTTGCCACTAGGCCACCAGGGGCTCCCTGCTTTCTCTTTTCACTTTCATGGCAATCCATGTCAATTTAGGTAATGATAGTTCACCACTTGTTGCATCAAGTGATGAGAGTAAACCCATATAGCTTTATTTCACTGATGAATCATTTTCAATTACTTTAAAAACAGTATTCATCAAGGTAGAATAGATAGAAAAATGATAATGGTGGAAGAATAATATTTTTCATGCTTATTTGAAAAGGAGGAGGAGAAATCACCTTTTGAAATGTGGCAGAAAATATAGCAGAACTGGACACAAAAAAATGGAATAATGATGCAGAATTTTAAATACTTTCTTGGCACAGATCTGAAAGATGCAATCATTTCCCAGAGATGCAAAAACCTTGGCTTCTTTCCACATTGTGGTAATTACTATACTTAAGTGATAAATTAAGAAGATTAACTATAGAGCTAACTTCAAAAAATGTATCTAGTTTTAGAAATTCCAACTATATTGTCTACTCTTTAGCCAAATTAGAGTAAAAAGCTTGTCTGTTTCTTAACAGCTATTTAAGGAGTGGGGAAAGTCTACTTTTATCATACACTTTAACAACAGTTTACTAACAATTACACACATCTCAACATCAAGAAAACAAAGAATCTCAGTACTGGACCAATAGACAAAATGACGACATATGGAGAAAAGATTGAAGTTGTAACAATTTCATTTTACTTGGATTCACAATCAACACCCATAGTTGCCTCAGTAAAGAAATAAAAAAGTGTGATGCTTTGGGAAATCCGCAGTCAAGGGGGTCTTTTAAAAGTGCTAGATAGAAGGAGAATTGATGCCTTTGAGCTGTGGTGCTGGCGAACAGTATTGAGAGTACCATGGACTGCTAGGAAAAAAAACGGATTCATCCTGGAAAGGGTTAAACCAGGTGGCTCCTTGGCAAGAATTCTGAGGCTCCGTTTAACATACTTTGGACATGTTGTGAGCAGTGACCGGTCCTTGGAGAAGGACATCATGCTTGGGAGGGTGGATGGACGGCGCAGGAGGGGAAGGCCCTTTATGAGGTGGATTGATTCAGTGACTGGGGTAATTGGGATGGGAGTGTCAGAGACAGTGCAATTGGCACAGGACAGAGCAGAGTTTAGGGTTGTTGTACACAGGGTCGCTATGCGTCGCAAGCGACTCGACGGCACATAACAGCAACAACAGAGAGCAATGATGTCAGCTTCAAGACCACAACACATGCTGCGTAGTATTCCATCATGTGAGTTTTGAAAATTACTACCTAACTTGGGAAGGACCGTAGAGCATTATGCTAAGTAAACCGACTCAGTCTCATAAGGACAGACACTGTATAAGACCATTATTGTAGAAATAGACAACTAGTAAGACATATATGAGTGTCTGGGGGGGAGTAGAGGGATGATCATAGGGTCGCAACTTATGGGTGGGAGCAGTGGGTTGAAGAAACGGGAAAGATCCTGTGTGAAAAGCAATATATATGAACTTTGTAGTAAACCAGTATAAAATTTTATAAAACAGAAAAAAATGACTACAGCACACATGATCCATCCATGATACTTTCAATTGCTTCCTATGCATCTGAAAGTTGGACAACAAATAAGGAAGATTGAAGAAAGTAATGGGGAAAGATTGAAGAAGACTCGAGGCCTTTGTGGTGATGGAGAAACACACTGAATGAGCCATGGAGTACAGAAATAATGCACTAATCTGCCTTGGAGGAAGAGCAAACCAGCGTGTTCTTAGAGGTTGTTGTTGTTGAATGCCATACGAGCCGTAGATGACTCCTGGCGACCCTATAAATGAAAGACCTGAACACTTGTATAACTTTCATCATTTCTCCAAGTTTGTAGGGTTTCCAGAGACAAGCTATTTTGGAAGTGGATGCCACTCCTG
>NW_006399787.1:4450823-4505998 GCF_000299155.1 Elephantulus edwardii
TGTTTCCTCAAGTTCCAACCAGATTTTAAAACCAAGGCCTGGTTTAACCTCCAGGAGGTTCTTAGAAGTAAGAACTGTGGGCATGTTGTCAAGAGGGGCCAGTCCTTGGGAAAAGACACCATTCTGGGAAATTTAAAGGGCCAGTGAAAGAGAGGAAGACCATTGAGGAGACGGACGGACAACGTGATTACCACAACGGCCTTGAGCATGACAGAGATCTGGAGGATGGTGCAGGATAGGGTGAGGTTCAGATAGGTTGTTCAGAAGGTCAAACCAAGAGAGCATTTTTCTTATTGGCAAGTAATTCCAGTTAACTAAAATGATCTCGCACATCTAATAACAATGCTGAAACTACTGCAGGAAATTCTCTCAAGCTACTGGTACCCTAATTAACCCAACAAGCTCTGCACCAGACGTTTGCTTCCATTTATATTCCCAGAAATGAGCTAGACCTTGAGTGAGCAAAAGCTAATTTCAATCTCCAAAGTTATTCGTGAGTGATTTTAACTTGGGGAGAAAACACCCAAGAATTCCTTGGACGTATTTTTAAACCTTTCAAGGAAGATGCATTACTTTTGGTATATATAAATGAAGACTTCCAGCCTTTTGTTTGTAAATTTTGCCCATCTCAACTTCGGTGTGAACCTCAGACTTTCAGTGCTACTGAAAAAGGCTATGTTATCACATCCTAAACACTATTTCAGATAATTGCTGAAAACCCAAGGAAAATGACACTGAATAATCACTTTATCTGGCAGCTTAATAAGGTCTTCTCTAAAACTCAATCAAATCAAGAGTTTGTTAAGACATTAAGTACTATTTCTTTTTACTCTTGTATCTAATTCAAAATTTCTACAGATTGGGGGACAAAGTTCCCTCAGAAACTTTAAAAATAATTACAAGTGGTTTGGATCTTCCTTCTTTGCCTCATCTTTTTCTTTTTCTTTTTTTATCTAAATGCATCTAGCTTTGTTTATCAGAGTAGAGGGAAAGGTAGTGTAAAAAAAATACAGCCATGTTGACATTTCCTAAAATGCTCTCCCAAACTTCCTACTGTCATGTTGATTCTGACTGACAGGGAGTCTGCAGGACAGAGCAGAAGGGCTCCCTGTGGTTTCCAAGGTTGTAAATCTTAATAGAAGCAGGTTGCCTCATTTTCCTCCCTCAAAGTAACTGGGTGGCTTGAACCACCAATTTACTGGTTGGCTGCCCGGTGCTTTACCCACAGCTTCTTACAATGCTCTCGGAACCCATTAAAATAGTATTCAACTTCAAAGGTCTAACCCTGATTGATGTACTTCAAATATTTACTCAGGAATCCAGTTCTCAATGAATTCACACCTCTTATTCCTAAAATCCAGTAGAAATTTCAATATAGCAGGAGTGGCATCCATTTCCTAAACAACATGCCTCCGGAAATTCTATGAACTTTGATAGTGTTGATAGTTATAGAAAGGCTTCAGGCCTTTTGTTCAGAGGGTCGCCATGAGTCATGCTCAAATCAAAGGCAATCAACATCATCATCAACAACAACAAGGATATTGGTGGTAGAATTCTAGCCTTCTTTGCAGAAGACGGTGGTAGCTTAATGGTAAGAAGTTACACTGCCAACCCAAAGGTATGTGATTCAAATCAACCAGCTGCTCCACAGGAGAAAGAAAGCCAATCTCCTCCCATGTGACTTAGAACCTCTCAAATCCGCAGGATCCTGGGAGTCAATTCTGACAGGACGGCACACAATAACAACGACAGCATGCACAAGAACCGGCTTGCTTCCCAATCAATACACCTCAAACACAGTCACCATCTACCTCTCTAAACTGACAAGGGTGGTTTACATGCCACTTGATGCTAGTTTTTCTTTCAGGCTCAGGCAAAGGCATGTTTGTCCTCTTGCACAGCGTTTGTCCTTAGTAACATCGTAATTTTCTGTGGCTCATTTGTCACAATTCAAAAATCAATGTAGACACATCATCAATAGTGAAAGCCAAAGTTTGTGTTAGAGTTCATTCTTGGTATTGTGCTATTCCATAGGTCTGAAAAATGCAGAACGTTTGTATCCACCTTACAGAATCATAGCGAACAGTTTCCTTTTCTGAAGAAGGCCCTCTGTTCCACTATTTCTCCCCTTTACTTCTTGAATCCTAGTAACCTCTGATCTTTGCATATTTTTCCCAAAAAAAGTATCACATATTAGAATCCTACTCTTGTAGACTGGCTTTATTTTTCCACTTAGAAATACATATTTAAGGTTTCCACAGATATTTTTTGTAGCTTCCAAGCTCATTCTTTCCTACAGCTGAATAATACTCTACTGCAGATGTGGCTCAAAGCTGGTTTTTGTGTTAGATCCGCCACCCCTCCCTTTTCATTCATCTACTGAAGACATCTTGTTGTTTCTGATTTGAGGCAATTAGGAATAGAGCTATCAAAACATTTGTGTGACACACTATGTTTTCAATGAAAACTCTGGTTGTTATATAAAGAATGTTGTTGTTGTGTACTGTAGTCAAAGCAGATCCATAGCTGACCCTCCAGTGGGTTTTCAGAGGCAGTTAATCACACAGGAGGAGATTGCCCATCCTTCTGTGGAGCAGCTGGTGGAGTTGAACTGTGTGCCTCCAGGATTGCAGCGCAGCTTCTTGCCACTAGACCACCAGTACTTCCTTATCTAAAGAATAAGCTACCTCAAAGCAAAACACAAATGCAAGGAGATCAATTAGGGGCTTTTAGTTGGAGTCTAGGTGAGACTGAGCTGGCAGGCTAGAGGAGGACGAAAGAAGGACAATGAGTGTCTAGTAGAAATATTTGTGATCCGTGTTCCTCTCTATTGGAGGAAGGGCAAATAGGTCTTGCTGGTAAGTTTTCTTGCTACCTAAATTTGCTTTTAATGCTCCACAGAACATTCTTTTCGTTCTTAAAGTTCCACTGAGACCATAAGGCAATGATTTTTCACCAATAATCCTCTGGGTAGCTGGAACCCACAAATATTCATCCAATGGAGTAATGTAATCAAAATAGCAAACATGCAGTCAAATTGAAAATGTTTCTTATCTTCCTGGTGATCGAGAACTTATTTTAGGAAGAATTGTGAAAGCATACTGGATGAGACTCATGAGAATCTACAACACAAAGATTATAGTTAGGATACATATAATCAGAATTTTTACTTTATCTGTAAGTCTCCAAGAACTCTCAAAATATTCTTTTTGTTGCTAGATGCCATTTAGTCAATTCTGACTCATGACGATCTCAAGTATGTCAGAGTGGAACATACTAATGTTTTCAATGGCTAATTTTTTTCTGAAATACTTTGTCAGGACTTTCTTTTGAGTTACGTCTGGGTGAACTCAAACTTCCAACTCTTTGAGGAGCATCTGTACTTGGGTATCTCAGAACGACTGATGTATTCCCCTTTAACATGAGGCAATATGGATTCTGCTGATGTAGATACTGAAGTAAAAGGGAAGTAGGTGGGATCAAGACATTAGGTTCTTGACTCCATCTCCTTCCCTTGTTAGTTTTTGACCTGCCATTGTGTTGACAAGAGTCTTTCAAGAAGTAAGATGATTAAAGCTCCAGATAGAATTAGACACTCAATAAAAGTTAAAGTTTTATATGCCTTTTATTTCCTTCCTCAGAATTTCACCCCCCAAATTGTCCAGTTAGGAGTCCACGAAGGTAGGTCTAATGGAGCTCTTTCAGCTGCAAGAATTGAGTGATGCCTCTGACCAAGACCCTCAACAAGACAGACAGACGTGGTGACTGTCGCAATGAGCTTGAGCAAGGAGGTGATCATGAGGCTGGCACAGAACTGAGCAAAGTTTTGATCTATTGTTCATAGGGTTGTTGTGAGTCGTAGTCAACTTGAAGGCACCTACGAACTGGCAGAGGAGATTTCCTCAGGTCTGGGCATAGTCAGTTCAATCTCAATGAATGAATCTCAAGAGATTGTCCCAAGATTGACACGACAAAGACTGTCCTTCTTTCTAGTAAAAACTACATGGGAAGGCAGGATGCCCTAAAGTTGCCAGCCATCGTTTGGGAAGCATGTGATAAACCAGCCTTTGTAGAGAGAATTAATACCTAAAAAAGAGAAAGGACAGATAGAAGAAAAAAAAACCAAACCAACCATCTAAATAATGTCTGAGTAAAGCCTCACCTGATAGGAGACATATGTCTTCTCCCACAAGTCAGTGACTAGCCTTTATAAACCAGAGTAATTGAAGTCAGAATGGCTTCCCTTGCACTCCAAGACATTTGAACTAGTGGGATTAGAGATATCTGGGGGCAAAACAGCACACGAGGACAGAACTCCTGAGCTCTTTAGGAGGAATTGAGTACAAATTGGCTAATTTAGAGGCCTTGAAAAGGTTTCAATCCCAGATTCCCTGAAAATATGATACAAACAATAGTTCTTCTTGTGGAGAGAAAGTTCTTGGTCACAAATGTATAAATTTTTGCCTATAATTTTCAAAAATTCATAGTACTTCAGAAGCCCTTCAGGGTAATAGCATTTGTCATAAAGCAAAATAATATATTTGATTCAGAGAAAAAAAAAAGCAAGCTGAAAATCTAATATTGGGAAGAGTAAGCCTGGGGACAGGCCCTGCAATGCTGGTTGATGGGGACACTTCTGCGTCTGTATGAATCCTAGGTGCTGGCCATTTCAACCTAGCCTTCAAATGCCCCTTACTTTCATGCTGCTTCCTCTAATGTGTGTGTCTCAGAGAATTACCAAGTGTCAGGCTCACCAATTAACTAGAAAATATTGGAGGATGTGATGAGGGGCTAACACTACTTTCCACCCATCAACTTCAAACTCACTTCCATCTGAGTAGCTCAGGCTGATAGAGACATCCACGGCTGTAAATCCTAATGGGAAGAGACTTCCCACTTTTCTCCCATTTAGCTGCTGGTAAATTTTGAACAGCAAAAGACTCATGCTAGCACAGAAGTCCCACACATCACCCTTAACCTCCCAGCTATATCAGAGACTTGGCTATTGGGACCAGAGAAGAGTTTTCATTTTACCTGAGTGAATCAGTCTTTGTTGTCAAGTTGGAACTCACTCGTAGCTGACCCCCCAGTAGGTTTTTGAGGCTGCAAATCACATAGAAGGAAATTGTGCATCTTTCCTCCTCAGAGAGGCTGGTGAATTCAAAACACCAGAGAAGTGCGGCCTTTCAGCTGGGAGCTTGGTTCTCTATGTGCTATGTCAAAATGAATCCTTTTGATTCTAAATAACATTCTTTTAATCTGAGACTGTATACAGTGTGTCACCTAATTAATAACAACATTTTATTTTTATTATCATATACACAAAAGCATCTTTAAGATTCTCATCACAGGGCCAATTGGCAGCACCATGATAGATGGAAAAGAAATTAGGTTGTTAACAATTTCACCTTGCTCCACAATCAATGCACTTGGCACCAGCAGTCAAGAAATCAAAAGATGAATTGCATTAGAGAAATCTGTTCTCAGGGACTCCTCTGTGGTGCTAAAGAGCAACAATGTCAGTCTGGAGATTAAGGTGCATCTGATTCAGACCATGGTCTTCACAACTGATTACTTGCTATGCATCTGAGAGATGGAAAATGATTAAAGAAGAATCAATGCTTTTGAGATGTTGTGTTGGAGAAGAGTATTGAATATACCATGGACCACCAAGAGAACAGACAAGCCTGTCCTGGAGGAGGTGAAGCCAAGCTACCCCTTGGAGACAGGGGTATTGAAGCTCTGTCATACATACTTTGGTCATGGTGCCAGGAGAGACCAGTCTTTGGAGAAGTCAGCACATTTGGAAGAGTGGAGGGACAGTGCAGGAGAAGGAGGCCCTACATGAGATGGATTGACGTAATACCTGGGTCAATGGAGGTAGCTGTTTCAGAGACAGTGACATGGCACAGGACACGGAAGGCTTCAGAGCTCTTGTACATAGGGTCACTATGAGTTCCAGTCAACTCGGTGCCACAGAAGAACAAGAACATACTAAAAAATCTTACCTCTGATTTTTTTGTCTTAACTTTACCTTATAATTTGTTATAGCATTTATTTTTAATTTGTTTTGCTGCAATCTTCAGACTCTATAGCTTGACTGAGTTTATGAGACTTCTTTCTTTGGCTTTAACGGTCAGGCTGACCCTCCACAGTGATAGAGTTGAAAATTGACCTCACACCCACACATCCCTATAGACTTGCACCGTTAGAGTGTTTTACAACCAATTATTAAAACTTCTATCCTGGTAACGACCAACCTCACTCTCTGAATTTGAAGTTCAGATTGTCTCACATGTGTGCCCTGTTCAACTTCCCACTCTGAAAAGACAGCTGCTTAAAAGATATGCTCTTCAGACAGGAAGGTGCATCTGAATCCCTGGGACATCTTGATCAATTTTCAGTTTTGATTCTCTGGGTCTGAAGTGGGGCTTAACCAACTCCCGGGTGATGCTGTTGAACATGCAACGTGGCACTGTGAGTGGCCTGGCTTAAAGACTTTTCATTTCAAGTTCTTACAGCTTGCCTGCATCCTGGAGGACCAGCAGGAAATGCTCATTAAACACTGATTGACTGATGCCTTGGCTAGGGATTAAAGCATTCTGGTGGCATAACACAGAACGTGTCCAGCTGCCAACCAAAATGTCAGTGGTTCAAATCCACAGAAAAATGAGTGTCTTTTCCCATAAGAACTTACAGCCTTGGAAACCCATTGGAGGGACATTTAAATTGCAATACATTTGAAATCGTGGTAGTGGTGGTGACTGACAGAGCTAACACTGCGTAATAACTAGTCGCCCGAGAATCTGATCGTCACACCTCTAAATGCTGCCTAGTGTATGGTCTGCAGCAATAATGGGCTGTCTGAAGGGGACTGTGGATATGAGAGTAATTGATTTCAGACGACAGTGCCTCGAAACTGAAAGAAAGACAAGACCTAAAGTTATACAACGGCTCTTGACCCACCCGTGCTACAGTCCACGCTGCTGCTTCCACCAACCCTCTTCTGCCCCATTCGTGCAACTCGCATTTCTTTCTCTTTTTTCCTTCGGTCATCATATTTAACTTTTTCTTAACATGACTTCTGAGACCACCTTTGAGAATATAAAATGCTAAACCCAACGGGCATTCTCCCAAGCTGATGAGGACATTGCAGGGGTTAAGAATATTCCAGTTTCCAAAATACTAAAATTTGTATTGGCTAGAGGAGGAAAACAATCTCCAAAGATTGTTCCTTAGAAATAATGTCAAAAGACCCTGTTTCATATGACTTTTTTTCAAGGGTCTCAAAATACATTATTAACTGAAACGACCTTCATTTTCATAACACCTCAGTGAGGTTAGAGCCCAGTGACAGATGGTGTCGAATACTACAAATCCAATTTCACCCTTAAAAACCTCACAACATACTATATTATAAGGGAGGAAAGAAGACAACGTTTCCCTCAGACCTCACATCAAAAACCTATTTCACACACACAAACACACACAGACTCAGAGGTCAAACCAGATAGCTGTGACATGGCAAATATGACCTATTCCACACACTTACAGCTGTGTGACTCACAAAATCACAGAGGGGGACAGCCTAACACGCTACCGTAAAAATAACTTTGCTTAGAACAGGATTTAGGAAAACACTTCAGAGAAAATTTCAACTATCTTCTTTGAACAGCTGTCTTTAAATGGTTTCACAGGACAGATTACACGTTTAAAAAAGAAAGATTAAGAACAACACTAATTATGTTCATTTTATACATATTATCACATTTACTCGTCATGATTTCATAATATAGCTAGGATCATCTCGATTTTTTCAATGAAACTGGAGAAAGTAAAATTATGCATCAGCTTTTCCCAAAGTTCCAGGGCTAGGAAAGGGTAGTCTGGTGAACTGAACCCAGTCTGTACTGGATCAAATTTTGGATTCACCAAGGAATGTCTTCAGGCATAAAATTGCAAGAGGCCAGCTGGCTCAGCAGTTAAAGCATTATATTGTTAATCAAGAAGTTGGCGGTTCAAATCCAACAGTTGCTCTACGGAAGGACACGGTAGTCTGCTTCTGTAACAATTTACAACCTTGGACATTCTGTGGAGAAGTTCTACTATGTCTTGTAGGCTCGCTGTTAATTTTAACCGGCTTGATATCTCTGAGTATTTTCGTGCAAGGAAGCCAAGGTGGGAACTTTGCTAAACGGAGACTTTAATTGCATATTCTGCTTCCAAGATAGGGGCGAGAAGGGGTTTTAAGAGTCTTCATTTTTGACAAGCTCCCAGGTTATAAAGATTCTGTTGTTTCCAGGTACCAGAATTGTATGGCATTAATGTACGGACTTCAACAATGTGTCTCAAAGTGTGGTCTCAAGGTGCATTGCAGCAATAATCGAAATTTGATAAATTCACCCATCCCTTTCCTACCACCACGCATAATGAACTAGCAATCTAGAGGTTACGGTACAGTTACCTGTGTTTCCACAGATCCCAATGCAGATCGTGACGCATATGCAAGTAGCAGCATTAGTAGTTACGGTTTTTGTTGTTGTCATATGTGTGCTGTCCAGTCAGAACCGACTCATAGTCGACCCTCTAGTGAGTTTTCAGAGGCAGTAAATCCCATGGGAGAAGACAAGGCATTCTTCTACCTCAGAGCAGCTGGTGGATTTCAACTGTCTGCCTTCAGGATTCCAGTGAAGCTTCTTACCATGAGGTCACCAGAGCTCCCTACTTACTGTCTGTTGTTGTTGTCCTGTGCCATTGAGTCACCTGCGACTCATAGTGACCCTTTGTACAACAGCCCTATAAGCTACTCTATCCTGTGCCAATCTTATTGTTTCTGACACACCTATCCCCATTACTCGAGCCACTGAATAAATTCATCTCCTCGAGGGTCTCCATCTCTTGCACTGTCCCTCCACACTCCCAATCATGACGTCCCTCTCCAAGGACTGATTCTGCCTTGCAATATGTCCAAAGTACGTCAGATGAAACCTCCAAGAAGCAGCCTGGTTTCACCTTCTCTAGGATGAACCAGTTTGTTCTCCTAGCAGTCCATAGCTCCAAACCTCCAAACCTGGAATCACTCTTTGTTATACAGATGTGATTTCTTCTTGTTTCCCTAGGCCTCACTCTCCCACCTGGAAGTGTTCACCACATCTTTGGTTGAATACGGACAGGCCAGAGCAGAGCTGTGACTATAAGGGTAACTGTGGCCTACAGGGACACTCTCTGTGCTGGTCTTGATCCTTGACAAGAGGCCACTTGTGAGGGAGACCAGCACCCACTGCTTTAATGTTCCCTTTGCAAAGTAGGTCATTTTTCTTTCTTCCATTGGTCTCCCTACACTCTTCTCAAATCATCTTTCTTACTTATTCTGCTGTGCTTTCTAAAACAGATTCTTAATCTCACATTTTTATTCTAAACTATAACTAAAGAACAAACATATTCCCTTAATCAAAACACAAATTACATTGGGAAAATCTTCTGTCAGGAATCTCTCCAGAGTACTTAAAAGCAATGATGTCTGTCTAGAGACTAAGGTGTGCCTGACTCAGGCCATGGTCTGTTGTCAAGAAGGGTCAGTACATCACACTTAGAAGAGTAGAAAGTCAGTGCAAGAGAGAAAGACCCTGGATGAGATGATTGACACAGTGACCGTCATGGTGGGGGAAGGTGTGTTGGAGACAGTGACAATCAGGAGAGGGCAAAGTTCAGAGCTGTTTTCATAGTGCCACTAGGAGTTGTAGTGACTTGATGGCCCATGATCGCAACAACAGTAGACAAAAAACTTGACCCCAAAGGTCTACAATTCTTCTATAGAGAATTGCAATAGCCTCTTTCTTTATAATGATACTTAGTCCTCAAGTGACTCCTGAGCATTGAAGGAATAGAACTTATCTCCTGGAGACTTAGAGTACAGAAATGCCAACATTACACTGGGTTGCTAGGATATTGGACATGGAAAACTTCTTTGAAAAAAACAGAAGAAAGAAAGTAAAACCACCTCCTCCTTCATAATCATCAATTACAAACATTAGTCCATTATAACAGATGGAGTTTCTTGAAACAATGGGACTCATTCTTCTTTTCTCCCTACAATCACAATGGAAGGCCAACTGAAACAGATTGCATTCCACAGAACAAAGCAATATATCTCAGGCCTTTCCCTGAAGTCATCATTAGAGACATGAGTCCCGCATCTGTGAGGGACCTCCATTTGGAACTAGCTATCAGTCTGCATTCACTTCGAGCAATCTTATTGGTTCAACCAACTCTAATGATTCTGACAAAGATTAAGATATTAAACATAAAGCTCATTATTAGTCAGAAGTCTGCCATGTTCCCTGCTGTATAATTAACTCCTTTCATTCAATGCATTTAAAATAGCATCGATGAAGAATATTTAATTACCTCCCTGCAGAAGAAGCTCCCAACTCTGATTCAGTAGCCAGTTTAACAAAGAGGTCCGAGTTAAATTGTTCTTAAAAGAATGGCGGCGTTTTGGTTTTTATTTTTCCTAACTACAAGGGAAGCACATGTCCAAGAAATTTAAATCTAGAGCACAGAAATGACAGAACAGAAAGAAAAACACTGTTTTAACCAATCATTTTTAAACAAATTGCATTTTTAATAGCCACATATTTTCCAAAGAAGTTAAAGTATATGAGCAAGGTCACAAGAGGAAAAAAAAATATAAAACTACAGTGATGGGAGAAAGTGCTGAAAGAACATTTACGACCAGGATGAATTATATCAATAGTAAATAAGAGAGATACTGGTGCCTACACCAGCCCGACCTCGGGACAATTCATAATCCAACCACTAGAATTCACAAAGGTGGTAACAAAGATAATGCTTCAATTATGCCTTCAGGGCTGGAAGGGACATAGCTTAGGTGATTCAATTAGGTGTCCTTGTCTCCACTGTGTGCAATCTTTTTCAGTGAATACAGCACCTGCTTTATACAGCATAATGCATGTTTATTACTGTGGCCTTTGGGAAAGCTTTGCAGAAACCTAAATAATCCAAAAATAAAGGGTGACCAGCCCATACTCAGTTTCCTTTCGATGCTGAGAGATACCATACCACTTGTTTTTCATTATGGCAAGGTCATTTTGTGAACATTCCATCAAAAGATCAAAGCCATTTCTAAATCTTCAGTTTCGTGTTCCTCATCACCGCTGTCAATGTTAACAAAGTTGAATAGAGGTCCAATTTCAGACAGACAATGTCTGAGATTGTGGACAATTGTTTGGAGCCACCGGTTACCTGCATTTTCTTTGGAAGGGGATGATTATTCATACACTAGTAGTTACCAGTTGAAAATTTACTTTTTCCCATTTCCATAAGAAATCAAGACATGACTCAACATCTTTGAAAACTTCAGCCAATAGTGAAGAGGAAATTCATTTATGCCAGCAGCAGAATCCAGAGACGCTGTAACACTCCCCGAGAACTTCGTGACCCTTTTTGGAGGCTTCTTCGTCAGTCTCCTCTTAGATTCTGAGATGCCCAGAAGTCTTTCAACATATTATTAGCCTACTTTATGATTATCTAAGTCAGATTATTTTGTATGCAAAGAGGCTAAGCTTAGGCAGATCTGAGACATATGATGGCATTTGCCTTTATTTATGACCTTTGCCTGAAGAAGCTCATAACTCAATGGGACAGTTGATTATAAGGGATTAATAAAGGAAATCAGAGTTTTTAAGGTAGCTTGGAAGATGTTCTTAGACTTGGTAGGACAGATCTTAACTACAAGAAAACAAGGAGCTTGAGGGTTCTGTAAGATAAATGTGAGAATGATAGAACTCAAGAATGGGTAACAAACATACATGAAAATATATAAGCATTTCTACTATACATTTTAGGAAGTGCTCGTGTTATGGTGTATGATGCATTGTGTTGCTAACTTAAAGATCGGCAGTGCAAATCCACCAGCCACTCCATTGGAGACTGATCTTTAAAGGAGTCTCTTCCTTTAAAGATTTATGGTTTCAGCAATGCTTCAGCAATGAAAGATTGACTTGTTGGCAATGAGTTTGAGGATATTTTAAATATTATATGTGTGTGTAATACACTATTTGTACCAGGTCTGGTTCAAATCATTTTTCTGTCAAACATTCTTCTAGGTGGTATAGCACTGGTCTGTGCATTGCTGTACAGAGGTAACTCGTGGTCACTGTGAAGCTGAACACTTGACATTGATGTACCAAATGCAATAATGGTTACTCATGGTTGACAGTGTTTGCTGGAGCTTCCCGATTAAAACAAGCCTGGAAGCAGGAGTGGCATCCACTTCCGAAATGGCTTGCCTCTGGAAACTCTATGAACAGTGCTCAGGACTTTCATTCATAGGGTCGCTATGAGTCGTCTACAACTCGATGACACCTAACAACAACAATACACTATTTATTCCAAACTGGAGATTCATTCATTCATTGACATTTAATTGAAGTGGACTGAAAGCTGACCCTTCAGTGATGTGTCAGAGACTCTAAATAGGACAAGAGGAGATGTCCTAAGTAGTCGCTGGTGGATTTGAACCACCAAAAATGTGTAACCTTTAAGTTAGCAGTTCATCTCCTTACCCACTAGGCCTCCAGGGCTATCTTATTCTCTCTCTCTCTAAATAAGAAGATAGCTATTTGTCAACCTACTGTAAAAGCTCTGTATATTCTGTCATTTCAGAGAAAAGTAATTCAAGAAAAGGCAGAAATTATATATATATATTAAGAGATGATATATATTGATACAGATGATATAGATGATAGAGATAGAAATATAGATATCTATATAGTGATATAGATATCTACATAGAGATCTAGCTATATATATATACACACACACATATATACACACACACACATATATATATGAGAGAAAGAGAGAGAGACTTATCATGTATGTCTCTAACATTGTTCCCTCTCACTCATTAAGAATTTCTATCTTTTAAGCTGCTGACGGAGACAGATAAATGGCGAGATAAATACATGTGTGCTCTCACTGTTCTAGGATAGTCATTCTTTCCCCTTAATAAAAGGATAACAAAGTATGACCTACAGTTTCCGTCATGAAGCCTGTTATAAGAGAGTGTGAACACACATAGGGAACAGACACAGGACAAAGAGAAGTTCAGGTATTTTCTGCTGCACCTCCCTTGGAGAAGATAGCAACTGGTATGGGGACTTCTGTGTTATTTTCCTCTAGAATGTACTTCTTTAAAGTAAGAAGAAAAGCAAAGAAAACAAACAGTCTCCCCATGCAGCATACCCATATACACAGCCACACACACACACACACACCTTTAAAGTAAGAAGAAAAGCAAAGAAAACAAACAGTCTCCCCATGCAGCATACCCATATACACAGCCACACACACAAATACACACATACATACTCCCCATGGTGTCAGTAAACCCCTTTCCTTTAGAATAAAAAAATCATTTAGACTGGAACATAAAAGCGCATCCGCTGGAGCTGCAGTCAAGTAGAAATAATACATTCCTTTATGTCAATTAGAAAAGCACTCTTGTGTCTGTGCAAAGCTCTCTGCTTCTCTCAGTGACAGACAAGGAAGCAAGGAAGTGAGTTCGCGGGCAATACGGCAGCTCACTACCCCTAGCATTCAATCAGTCTGGTACGTTACCAGACTGATTGAATGTGTATTGCGTTCTAGGATCACACAGCCTTCTCTCTAGTCCAATATCTAATAAATTAATAGATGCAAACTAACACCAATTCTTTAAAAATGTTACATTCATCTATAAAAATGTTAAGAATATTATGCATGTCTCAGTGTCAAAGGAAGTCATGATTTCTTGCTGTGTTTAATCACAACTTCTAATTCTGCTAGTTTTTAAAGCAAATATTTAAAGACGAAAAGCTATTATACTACCTTAGTGCATTTGCCATTGCCATCCTAAACTGATATATTACAGATGCTTTCCTGAGCTAGTCTTTCCAATGTCGTCTTCTTTCCTTATCACCTTATTGTAAAATTGTCAATCAGCTGCCAGAGTGATTCATTTAAAACGTAAACAAAATTATACGGACTCTAAAGCCCTTTTCTGTTCACCCACAAGTCCATAGACAACCTAATCCTTGTTATCTCTCTGACCACATTTTATTAAGGCATTGGGGGGAGGTAGGGGGAAACAAGACTCCAGAAATTAGCAAAATGCCAATTGAGATGTTTCAAAACGATTCATTGCTCCAAGCCTTCATTTGTATGTGCCAAGAAAATTGGAAGATAGCTATTTGGCCAACCTACTGAAATTGTGTTCATTTCAGAGAAAAGTGATCCAACAAAATGTAGGCATTACTGAACAGGATTATTAATATGACATACAAGTTAGTTTTTGCTAAAGATCATTCTAAAGTAGTTGTAGTGCTACATTGATAGAAATGGTCAGAAATACAAGTTAGATTCAGAAAAGGATGTGGTATAAAGGATATTATTGCTGATATTAGAAGGATCATGACTGAAAGCAGAACATGCCAAAGAAGTTTACTTGTGTTTTACAGATTATAAGGAAACATTATGGATGTGTGGGTCATAACAAATTACAAGTGATAACTCAGAGAATGAGAATTGTAGAACCTCTACTTAGACCAAGAAGCAGATGTTCAAATAGATTAAGGAGATACTGTGTGGTTTAAAGTCAGGAAAGATGTGCAACAAGATTATAACCTTTCACCATGTTTAACATATGTATTGTACCATACCAATTCAATATGCTAGTAAATAAAGAAGCTAGACTATCTGAAGAACATAGTATCAGGATTAAAGGAAGACTCCTTAACGTGTCATAGGTTGACTACACACTCTTGCTTGCTAAAACCCAAGATGACTTGAAACATTTAACAATGGGAATTTAAAAAAAAAAATACTACCACCTTCAATATAGGTTACACCTCAATAAATAGAACAATCTTTACAACTAGGCAACATTGTGATAAATGGAGGGAAAAAAATGAAGTTACTAAGAATTTCATTTCAGTTGAGTGCACAGCAACACCCAGGTAAACCACTGCCAAGAAAGCAGACAACAGACTGACTGCATTTGCTAATCTGCTGCAAAGGACCTCTTTCAAGTGTCAAAATGCTCTCCTATGAATGCAAAAACTAGCAAATGACTAAAAAAGATGGAAGAAGAGTTGACGTCTCTGAATTATGGGATTGTCAAAGGATACAGAATATACCACAAACTGCTGAAAGAATGGGAACTGTTTAGGAAAAAGTATAGTCAGAATGTTCCTTCAATGCAAGAATAGCCAGACTTTGTACTTTATATAAATTAAGCAGTGGGACCAGTCTCTGCAAAAGGACAAAGTTGGCAAAGGTTCAGTGAAGAAAAGGAAGACTCTTCTTTTTTTTTTTTTTTTTTATTTCAGTGAACATCTACAGAGATTTTGGAATTCCATTCATTCATTGTTACACTTTTCTCCCCGTCCAACCCCCCTTAGCATCCCCACACACACACGTTAGCTCCTCTCCTTGAAAAGCAAAAGAAAAACTCCTTCATTGGTACACAATCCCCCCATCACACCCTCCAATCCCACCCCCACCCCAAATATAATCCATTCTGCAACCCTCATTCCATACTCTTAAGATAAACATAATGCCCTAAAATATAATACTTTTAAACTATTCTCTCCCTCATAGACTTCAATGCAGTAAACATAACTTATGCAGTTTTTCTCAGTTTTACCCCCACCCTAATGTCAGCCTCATTCTATAACAGTGGCACCACACAGCATTTGTCGCTTTGTGACTGAGATATTTCGCTCAGCAGCATGTCCTCCGGGATCACCCATTTTGAGTAATATTGCATGAGTTCCTTGTTTTACAATGCAGCATAGTATTCCATTCTTTGAATGTCCCACAGCTTCTCTACCCATTCGTTTGTTGATGGGCACTTAAGTTGTTTCCATCTCCTTGCTATTGTAAACAAAGCCGCAATAAACATGGGTGTGCATATATATACTTGGATGTTGTTTATGGTCTATTTAGGGTATATTCCCAGTAGTGGAATTGCTGGGTCAAATGGTATCTCTATTTGCAACTTTCTGAGAAAGAGACAGATTGACACAATGGCTACAAAAATAAGCTCAAGTAAGGCGATACTAGAGAGGATGGATTGCACAGGACTGGGAAGTGCTCAGCTCTGCTATGCCCAGGTGCCTATGAGTGGGAATTGGCTTGACAACACCAACAGCTGGTTTGTTCTGCATCAGCCACCAGCCTTCTTGCTGCTGTTCCACATAGAAACCAAGAACATACCTGTGTCTTAATGACCACAACTGCTGAGCCCTCTGGCCGGGGTGTTAATCCTCAGTAGTCTTATAACTTATTATGCATATATAATTTTTACATACATATGTATTTTACATTACATAAAAAAATAGCCTCCCTGCACACCCAAATTTGTTGCCACATTGTTCACAATAGCAAAAGGGATGGAAACAACCCACGTGCCCATCAACAAACAAATGGATAGAGAAGCTGTGGTATAGTCACACAATGGAATACTATGCAGCACTGAAAAACAAGGAACTCATGAAATATTATACAAGATGGGTGACCTTGGAGGATATTATGATGAGTGAAATATCTCAGTCGCAAAAGGACAAATACTGCATAATGCCACTGTTGTAAAACAGGACTGACATGGGGGTTGGGGGGAAACTAAGAAAAGAGAATAAATAATGTCCACTGCATGGAAACAGATGAGGGAGAGAACTGCTTAAAAGGAATATATGTTTAGGTATTATTTGTATAACAGTTTAGAATAAGCTGCATGAAAAAGTTAACTGGGGTGGGGGTGGGGAATGGTACAACAATGAAAGAATTTTTTTTTCCGAGAAAAGTGAATTGGGGTGGGGGTCAGGTAGGAAAATGTACAATAATGGAATGAATGGAAATCTAAGTTCTCTACAAACTTTCATTATATTCTCAATTAAAAAAAAAATAGGCTCCCCAGCACACATTCTCCTCCTTACCTACTTACTTTCTAAAGCATGCACCATCATTTGCAAGCATATCTTCATTTGCTGACTAGTTCAATGGCAGTATCATCGACTAGAATGTCATTTCCCTTAAAGACACAGACTTCTCTTGCTCACATCATCCCTTGGGTCTTACCCAGTACCTGCCATCTATTAGGAACTTAATAATTATCTGTGGAAGAATGAGTTGTGTGTTCAAATGGCAAATTTTTTTGTTCAGTAGTTAAGAGCCTAACCACTGCACCACCAGGGTTCCTTATATTTTAATTAGTGCTTCAAAGAGTCCAAGCAGTAGAGATCCTCAGGGCACACAGCAATATCCTTACTTGGTAAGTTTTAAAAAAAAAAATAGTTACAACTAATAAATGTATTTGCAAGTACTTGAACTCCAAACTGCAGCTTTTTCACTACATAATGGTATTTGATGGTGGCTCCAAGCATCAGAATACCAGGTCCAACTAAGATTGGCATTTCTCCCTGAGAGCCATCAGGGTTGTTACTTCGACAGTCTCATCAGCAGAACTGGACTGAGCTGAAAGCTGAAAAAGACTAGAGGGTCCCACCCACCACCCACCCACTCCTGGGTTCCCCTCCGTAACTTCTACTAGGCCATACACTGTTGCCTGAGGACTCATTAACTCAGCCTTCTCCAATAGTGGGAAGAATGACTCCACCCACTACATCATCTTAATCAGCCACTTAGAAAAAAGAGTGTCACATAAAACAGCAGCCGACCTGAAAAAGTGCAGTAATTCCAATAGCGCTGCTAACTAACCATTCAGCCCTACTTCTGCATAATTAAGAAGGTGGTTTATGACAGGCATTTGTGGCATTTAAAACATTAAAAGGAAAAGTAGCAGAACGTGCCCCACCAGGAAGTCCTACAGTCGCTGCATGGAGAAGAGGTGGAGAGGAATCCACTGAACCCAAAGAAAATGCAGTCTCTTTTCTTGCTAGTCTCTTCCCGCCCCCCAACCCCAGAGCATTTTTTTTCCCTTTCCCCTCCTGAAAAAGGAGTAGCCAAGGGGATAATTTAGCAAACAGGCTTTTGCAAAGGTAGCTGCTGTGTGCTTAAATTACCAGAGAAATGCTTTCAATTGCTCCCCTTTAGAAGGAGAGCGCTGCATGGTATTTTCCCGGGATTGGAGCTTTGCACGCAGCAGGAGGGTGCAGGGGAGTGCAAGGGAAGCAGGATGGGGAGGAGGCAGGAAGGGCTGCTAAGGGTAAAACGCGGCTTTCTCTACGCTGGCATGCAACGTGAGAGTGCAGAGAAAAGGCTGGTCCTTATGTAAGGAAAGAAGGTGTCCCACTTAGTGCCTTCAAGCTTGTCTCCTGGTAAAAGAAATCCTTCTAGTCAACAAAAATTGAGCAGGGCGCCTACCATGTTCCAGCCACTAGAATGATTGCTGCGATAGAAATCAACTGTGCCCCCAGGAGGCCTGCAGGGCCCACCTGGCCTGGCAGCCCAGCCGGTGTGAATTAGTAACAACTGTGGAGTCACTGAGTGGTGCAAATACTTAATGAACTCAGTTGGTAACCAAAAAGGTGGGAAGTTCAAGTCTACTCAGAAGCTACTTAGGAATAAAGACCTGAGGATGTACTTCTGAAAACTCAGTCATGGGCAACTCTGTAGAGAATGTTGTTGTTGTTGTTGTTGTTGTTGTTGTTAGCCATACAAAGCATTCTCTTGCTCTTGTGTATCGCTGTGTTGGAGCCTGTTAGGTCTTCGCACTGGATGTAAGGCCAAGGACTCAAGGAAAGGATCAGAGAAAGCAAACAAGCTAAAGAAGCTTTATGAAGGGGGCTCCCCAGCAGGATTCCTTGGTCTAGAGAGAGAGGCAGAGACAAACCTGGGAATATCACGCCTTAAGGTTGATTAGGGCAGGGTTTTTATAGTATGGGTCTTTAAGGGAGGGAAGGAAGGGGCACTCCAATGGTCCTTTAGTCAGAGGTTTAGGCGAGGTTGTTCACTCGCTTTGTTGACATGTTGATATTCCTTGAATCCTTTGTTCTCCCTTTGACCTTGGTTCAGACCTGACAGAACCCATGCATAGCTGACACTCTAGCAGGTTTTCAGAGGCAGTAAATTGCAAGGGAGGAAACTGCCCAACTTTTTTGCACAGAGCAGCTTGTGGATTTGAACCGCACTGTTCTACTGTAATATGTATGGTGTCTCCACCGGTGAAAATTGACTTGATAACTGGTTTTGGTGAACACTAAGGGGTCAGATTTGCTAGCACCTAACAGCAAGTGGTCAGAAAATGCTTCTTGAGTCTGTGTAGAAAACGTTTCCCGGCACACCCAATCCTCATTCAAAGTGATGCTTGTGAATGTGACAATCAATAAAACAATAGGTTAATCAGGTCATTTACAAGAAAGAGGCCACACTTGTAAAACATCTTTGTCTTCACTACTTTCAGCCACCATCCCTCTCAAGTGAGCAACATCCTTTTCTGCTATGGGCCTGACCTTGCTAGGAATTCACAGGCCACTCTCAGCAGAGCAAGCAGCCGGTCCAAAGGTAAACCAGCTAAGCAGCACAGGGCACACTAAGGAGAAGGGAGGGCTGGGGGGAGGGGAGCGCTCAAGTCACTGTGCAAACCACAGAGATCCAGGGAATGAGCAAGGCCATGCCAATCCTGAAGCAGAGATTTGGTATGCACAGGATTACAAGGCAGACTGAAGCCAAGGGCAAGAAAACGAGTCTTGAAATTAAGGTCCCCTCAGCGAAGCAATTCAAGGATCTGATGATTCTTGTGTTGTTAACACATGCCCACTCATGTGGAGTAAACGTGGTTGAAGGCACTCATGCAGATAAGTAGCAAAACTAAAACCAAGCCCAATTACTATCCCTATGAAATGTGCAAGGGCTCGCCTGTCTACCCAACACATACCCTGCCTGGGGTATATGGAAGAGTACGGGGGCCTGAATCCAATACAATCTAAAGATCTCTACACTGACAATCATAAAGCAAGTAAGAATAGTCCTTACACACACACAACACACACACACACACACGCGCGCGCACCCACACACATGCCCATTGACACAGAGCAATGGTCTTAAAAATTAGAAACAAGGGAGCTCTGGTGGCCCAGTGGCAAGAAGCTGTACTGTAATCCCAGAGGTACATGGTTCAAATCCACCAGATGCTCTGCTGGAAATGGAGGGACAATCTCCTCCTGTACCAGTCAGATCTGATTTGACGGTACACACACAAAAACAATAATTAAATAAAAATTAATAGTACATTTAAAAAAATAGAAACAGAAGAACTTATTCTTCCTGGTGGTGATTTTTTTTTGGCATGCTGTGCTTGGAGATAAATGGTTTTTGCTATGACTAGGTAGAGAATCAAACAGGATGATAAACACAAACCAACAGTTTAATGGTGTGGAAATCACTCTTCAAAACAAAAAAAAAAAAGGGAGGGGAATTTTAGCACTTATTTCCTAAATCTTTAGGATGGAAATTTTATCACTTCTTAAATCTTTTAAGTGGTAGTAAACGGAAGGAAACTGGGCATGAGGTTTACCAAAGCCAGAGTCGGCAGTGGGGGAGGGGGAAATCAAAACAGAAAACCATTGGTATGATTTTTTTTACACTGAATGTATGAGCATCAACTGTACTGGTGACCATAGAGTTTGAAGCAGATCTTTTCAATCCAGCTGGCCCCATTTGCTGTAGGCTTTTTCACTCTCACCAGAGTTCAACCCAGAAGGTCTCTGAATCCTAGAAGTGAATAGGAATAAATGGCAGAGCACTGGGCCAGACTGTCCTCTGTGTCCAGATAGTTCTACTGAGAGGTTAGGGAAATGAACAGCCTAGATAGCCTATGCTTACTCGATGGTGTTCTCAGCACACATTTTTTTAAACTTATTTTTTGTATTATTATTGTTTGTGTGTGTACCGTCAAATCAGATCTGACTGGTACAGGAGGAGATTGTTCTCCTTCTCTTGCAGAGCATCTGGTGGATTCGAACCATGTACCTCTAGGATTGCACTTGAGCGCACATTTGTAGATAATAAGGATAAAAATAAATCTCATCTGCATTTCCATGCATAGACAAAATGTTTGCTGATACACAGCTTAATATAAAGGAAATATATTCCAAACTATTCACTACCTCCATGCCATTGCCCCTGTTGTTCCAAAAGTGAATTTTTAAAGAGAACTGCCGGACATGCACATAATATATGATATCACATCACATATGTGTGAAATGTGACTCACATATTTAGTTTGCATTTTAAAGTGTTAAGTACACTTCTCTGTTCTGTATAAATTCTAATAATCAACTTCCTCATTGTACAAAAAAGACATTTCATTCTGATAAAATGTATGTAATATAGCTTTTGGTCTATCGCTATCATTACATGCCATCTAGTTGGAATTGCCTCATAGCTGACCCTCAATGGGTTTCCAGAAGCTGTAAATTTCTAGAAGGGCATTGTCCATCTTTCTCTTGTGGACAGCTGGTGGATTTGAACTGTCTGACTTGGGTTGGCAGGGTAACCCTTTCCCCATTAGGCTAATGAGAGCTCTACCTATCTATATTAAAACTCCTAAAAATGTACCCTGCATTATGGACCTATGCTTTCAGTTACCCTGATGCTATGTGATTATGACAATCCATTGATTAAAACCATAACTCAAGTGCCATCACTATATTCAAATGACACCCCTACTACTTTATAACTAATTTGGACGCACTTGGCCTTCCCACATTTACTTCCTGTTTAGTAGTAGTTCACAGAGTGGTCTCCTGCTTCCTCACTTCCATGTTCCCACCTAACTAGGGATCAGCAAACAATAGCCCAGAAGTCAAGTCCTACTCAGAGGTTTTTAAAATAATGTTTTATTAAAACGCAGTCATACTTATTAATTTAGTTACTTCTTCTTGTAAAAGTTGAGGGTTATGAGATAGATACTGATAGGAGTATCTGATAGATATTGAGATAGATTCCAATAGATAGCGTTATCTATTGGTTTGCAAAACCCTGGGCTGGCTTCATGAGTCTGCCACCCAGGCGATCAAACAAGGCCCATGCTCAGAAGGATTCTCTACTTGGCTTAATGTTTTCATCTGCCCTGGTGGCACAGTGATTAAGTGCTCAGCTGCTCACCAAATGGTCTAGAGTTTGAAAGCACCAAGTTTAAGGGGAAAGATGGGGCAATCTGCCTCTGTGGAGATGACAACCTTAGATGCTCTGCTGAAGAAGGAGGAACAATCGCCTCCTGTACCAGTCAGATCCAATTTGACGGTACACACATAAAAAGAATAAATAAATAAATGAAAATTATTTAAAAGACAAAAAACAAAACGAAACAAAAAAAAAAAAAAAGAAATGACTTGGCTCTACTCTGTCCCCTAGAGTCTTTCTGAGTTGGAACAAACTTGAAACAACATGCTCACATTGAAATTATAAGTCCTTTCATGTTTTAACTTGTGTGTTTGAAATAAAGTTTAATGAGACAAAGGCTATGCTTCATTACAAGACAGAATATAATGCATATGTGAAAGAAATGTAATATGCACGGCCACTGTTTGTTCCCATCTTATTCACTTAACAGCATCTGGAATGGTGCTCAGGAGCACAAAACTCTAGTCAAACTGCAGAGCCGGCTCAATGAGATCCAAGTAAGTACAAGGTGAGGGCATGACATCAAGGACTAAGTCAGGACCTGTCAACTCTTAAAGGCCCCCACTCCCCCAGGGAAGGAGAACTTATTTCAAACACAGTGTCACTATGACAGTGGCATTCTACGAAATATAGATGATCAGGGAATCCTCTCACACCCGTTCTTACTCGTTTCACGTCATGAATTTGCTAATCACTTAAACTAGAGATTATGATGGAGGAAGAAGAGAAAGAGAAGGCAATCTTCCTTCCTCCTGAGAACTCCAGAGGTAGAGAGTGCTGGAAGTGTGTGTGTGTGACAGGAAGGCAAAGAAACCGGTGAATGCTCTAGGTTTACTGGGAGGAACCAAGTACAGACAGACGTCTGAGTTACGGATCATAATCCATAATCCTGCAATTTCAGTGATTCAGCGTATGTGCTGAGAGACCGTATGTTTGCTTTTAAAGCTGGCATTGCACAATTAAAAAGATGAATAGCAAAATCGATGGTAATAATTTAAAATTTTTAAGTTTTCTTTACTTAGAATGACATTAATTAGCCAATAGAAAGCACTCTGACACATTGACAGAACGACTATGGAAACAAGCAGCAGCTTTTTTATACTCTGGAATCTTCAATGGGACTCTCCCAACCCCACCCCGCCCCTGCATGTCGAACAAAGGATTTCACCTGTCCTTTAGCTCTCGGTCTACAGATTATGTTGCCAGGCCTGAAAAAAACAACCAACCAAGAAATCCCTAAGCTATTTCTTTAGCTGGCTCTTCAAAGAAAATGCTGACCCCTGACTGGTCCTTATCCAGTCACTTATGTTTTCCACCTCTGCTCTGTCCTTAAAGACACATCTTTTCTTCAAGTCCCAACCAAAATCTTGAGCACCTTTCTACAACCTTAGCCATTCATTTCTGCCTGAAGGGAAACCTTTCATAAACTTATTTGTTCATTTCACTTGAGAATGAAGGTGCTTGCTCATTTTTACACTATTTATTCTTGTTTCTAGGAAAGTGCATGCAGAGCCAGAGACAGAGAAATCCAGCCTCAACAAGAAGGATTGACACAGTGACTATAAACATGGACTCAAGCACATCAGAGTATCGACGAGGCTCAGATCTGAAGTCTATAGGGTCACTGTGTGTCATAGATATGTAATGTCTCCGAACACCAATTATTTGTAATCAGACAACTTTTTCTTATTTTTGTGAATTAACCTTTCTGATTATTTCAGCCACTAACATGTAAGCTATTTGAGGAGAGCAACTGCCAATGAAGAAGTAATATAAAGAGAACTCAAACAGCATCACCGGTATTATGACAAAATAGAAGTCAAAGTAAATAAAAACACCCACATATGGATCACTCAGGCAGCCCTGGGGCTATGACGGGGTTTGTGGTGTTTACACAACAGAGGAAAGAATTGTCTTGTCTTCCCAGAGTTTATAATCTAATAAAGGAAATGAATGCTCATAAAGATAATCATGAAAGGTGACATGAGATTAAATGTACAGGACAAAGCCCAGTGGGAATTCAAAACAGTTCAACTAAGAATAGGGATGATTTCAAGAGATGATGATGACATCTGGGGTTGGACAGCCGAATCTGTAGCTTCAATGCAGACAGATCAGAGCAGGTGGAAGAAACTGGGCCAGCAGAGACTGAGAGCGTGGATGTGAGTACTGTTGGAGGAATGCACTGACTCAGCCACAGGGTCCTGTGTTCCCTCAGATAGATCAGGTGGGAGATTCCGAAATCAAAGACCAAAGATCTGTGACTTGTGCCCTCTGGTGCAAACAGTTTGCACTCAGCTATTAACCCAGGGAGCTCTGGAGCAAACTTTCCCCACATACCTATCCAAAGGCAGGTAGTTCCCAGCTGCTCTGTGAGAGAAAGCTGGGCAATCTCCTCCCATGTGATTTACAGACTCTGAAAACCACTGAAGGGTCGGCCATTTGTTGGGTCTGACTCAAAAGCCATGAGTTTACTAACTTAAACGTTGGTTGTTCAAACCAAGTCAGCAGCATCCTAGAAGGAATCCACTTCCATAGAGATGAAAACCAGGAGGAACTCATAGGGCTGCCATGAGTCAGAAATGACTTGAGCAACAGGTCTGGTCTGGCTTACGCTTATGGGAGGGCGTTATTTCTCTCCTGGAAGTGTGGGCTCTGGGAAGGTTTGCTTTCTCGTTTCTGATCTCTGAACTAAACAGCATTACTACAAGGGAGGATGAGAAGCTATTTATGAGTCTCTGTCAAGGCATTTTGTGCAGAGCCATAGACACTTCTAAACTGCAGCAGTGCTGAGGATACAGCACATATATCCTCCGAATGTAAGGAGTCCTCGGAGGGGCATCAAGGAAAAGGCTCCTCAGCTTATGATACTGCTTCGCCTGAGCTCTCACTCTGGGACATGTGGTGTGAGGACAGAGGAGACAGAAGGCAGAAAAGGAGGGAGGCAGGCAGACCAGAACAATTTCTTCTAAATCTCCATCTCAGCATCTGAGAAAAAAGGGACTCATATTTTCCTGAAGGTAGGGCCAGTGTTGAGGTGGATTAGGGTGGAGGCAGGAATAGTCTGAGATAGAAAGTTGCTATCTCAAGAGGTCAGAAAACACCTGGTGGGACTCCAAAGGTGCTATACCTTTGCAGGGTGTAGAAAGAGTAACCTTTCTTTTAAAATTCTCTGGCCATGGATAAAGCCAAGAAGAGGCGCACACTAAATAGGTGCCATCTGGCAGGGTCCCATCACCTGGCCTCCACCAATGTCATGCAGCCTTATCTCAAGGCAAACACAGTTCTTTTATATTCATTTCAAAGCAGAATTTTTAGGCACCTGGCAAAAGGACAGAAGGAAAGAGATGAAAATGGACTAAGGTCAGAGTCCCCCGTAGATACTTCCTCTTCATTTAAATTTGAACGTATGAGGGGAGCGCAAAAGGTTTTCTGTTTCCTCAGTTTGGAAAATCAATTTCTGAGATGAGGCTGTGGGATGGGAGATGGCATGGTTTAACATAAAAAATGAAATCTTTAGAGTCAAGGAGCTCTAGACTCAAACTGTGCCAAGTTACTTAACTTTTCCAGCCCTCAGTGTCCTTATCTGTATGATGGGATAATAGTCCCCACCCTTACAATGTTGTTGCAGAGGTAAAATCTAACCCAGTGAGGACACATCTAGCCCAGCGGCAGTTAAATTGTTGGAGGTAAGCAGTCCTAGTGTTAGATTTTCAGGAGGTGTGCTAAAGGCTCATTTATGCTCAGGGGTCCTTGAGAAAAAAGGGGATGAGATTTAGCAGCTGAGGGCCTTTGCTGCCCATCCAAAATACATTACCACTTCTACATCTTAAATTATGCAAAGTACATCCCTGTGGTACCAAGTACTGAACAAATGGTAATGATGTCACTTTGGCAAAGAATGTAAATATCAATGCAAATGGACAGCACTTGGAAAGGCATCTGCTTTTATCTCATCAGAACAGTGAGCCTCTCCAGAAGACTCAGACAAAAACCACAACGGTCCAGGGCACACGGAGACCCGCCACACTGCTGTTCCTGCAAGGGTGTCTGGTCACCGGTGGAGAGAAAAGGCTACTGCGCATCTCAAGAGAAGTGATATTTCTCAATGGCCCTGTCCTTTAGCAGACAGGCTTGCACTGTGCACACAGGCAAGTCAGAGTGTGAACTCTAACACGCATCCACGGTGCCACATCTAAGTGGCAGGCAGCTGGCAGCCCTGCATTCTGATTCAAGGCAGCACCTTGGGGAATGCTTGACAACTACAGTCTTGACAAGATGAGAGGGAAGCCTGCAAGAAAGCATGCGGGCATGCATACACACACACACACACACACACACACACACACACACACATATGCATGCATTCAAGCACACACGTAGGTTCACCTGAGGCAAGAATTTTTAAACCTTATGCTACAGAATGCTTGCACAAAGCAAGACAAATTGAAAATAGCCATCAGGGAATTAAATAAGCCTGAGGATCAGAATAAAAGGAGTTCAGGTGATAGAATAACGGGTTAAGTGTTGGGCTGCTAGCCTAGAGGGTTCCCGTTTGAACTCTTCAGTAACTTTTGGGGAAAAAGATGGACATTCTCCTCACATAGAGGTTTATGTTATGAGTCACAATCCACACAGTCAGAGTGGGGAATTTTTTGTTTTTAGGGTTCTGAAAAGGAGTCTGGATACCATAGTGGTTATTAGCTGCTATCCAAAAGGTTCAAACTCACCAGTTGCTTCATAGGATAAAGATGGATTCATTTAAAGATTTATACTCTTGGAAATCAAATTGAGCATTCTTACTCTGTTCTGAATTATTATTATGAGTGAAAAATCAACTGGTTGTCAATAGCTTTGACCAAGTGTTGGGGATCAGAAAGTTACGTAAGTACCTGATTCTTTATCTTCCTGTTTAAATACAGTTATCATTCCCTTATTCGTCATCCAGTCATCCATCATCATTACAATCTTCAGAACTTGTTAGTATTACTCTCAAAGACCAAAACTATAAGCAAGGAAATCACCATTATCTAATTATCAAGAGCTATTAAGATAATTATCACTGTTATCAAGAGCAAACTGGAAGGTAGAATTGAGAAGTGTCAAAGTGTGAGGTGAGCTTGATTCCCTCCATTTCCTGGCCAGTGTTACCATGATGCAATGTTTATTCTAAGCTCCCTGGCCTGTGTGTGCTGGATCAACACTTCTCCTGTGGTCTTTGACATCAGACCGTAAGCAAGGAAATCACAACTCTCCAAGAGGTTAAGCAAATGCCACACGTTAAAGGACAGGAGAAAGCAATAAAATAGCTTATCTTAATGTTTCCTTTACAAAGCTCTGGAATGAAAAGTAGAAAGGGGTGGGAGAAGCAGGACCAGCGAACGAACGGGGCAGATATGATAAAAATAAAAAGTCAGAGAGAAATGTACACACTAATACACGCCTCATGCTTCCATGAATAATTCAGGATTCACACTGCACTGATGAGCTAGCGAACAAGGGCAGCAGGGGATTTTAAAGGTTAAGGAATTCTGACAACTCCTTGGGGATTCTTCAGGAAGATTCTCTGCTACACACACACACACACACACACACACACATGTCTATACATACAAACGCACACACCTGTGATAAGCATCTACCACCATATACTGATACAAGAAAGCTTAGTATCTATTAACTGCTGACATATTCTAAATACATGCAATTTTAAGGAATCCTGCTGAATAATACAAAAGATATAAATTCTCTTTTTCAGGGAAGATGGCTTGATATTTTCCTGAATGTACACCCTCTATCCAGCTTGCCTTCGGTAACTATGAACTTGGAGAAAAGATGAAAGTTTTGTGTTCAAGACTTTTGTTCATAGGGTCACTATGGGTCATCTATGACTCTACAGCACTTAACAATAACATCCAATCCCAAAACTCTATGAACTTAGAGAAATGATGAAAATTATGCATGTTCAGGACTTTTGTTTATAGGGCCACTATGAGTTCTCTACGACTCATGACTCTTAACATCATCATCATCATCATCATCATCATCCAGTCCCAAACCGAATGGCTCTAACCAATCCAAATATGCTTGCCTATGATCCCTAGTTTGTTCCATCACCTGATATTCTGGCACGTCCCCATTACTAATCTCTAAACTTAGTGAACATCTGAGAATTTGCTCTGTTCCTGCTTCTTGGGCACCAAGTGAAGCTGATAAACCTCTTTGTGCAATCTACAAATTCATGGTGTGTTGTTTGATGTTCCTAGTCTCTGTGCAACAACAATTTATCTGATTGAACTGATTGTTTCTTTCCCTACAAACATGTTTCTTCTCCTGATTAATTGGTATTTGGCATTCTTTAGCAAGTAATTTGAATTATCTGAAATTGTGTGTGAAAAATCTATGTGCATATTTTTGCAGACAATACCCTTTATCCTATTTACAATGCAAAAGCATATAGAAAACTCAAAACAAAAACCAGAATCCTAAATACTTCCATCT
The DNA here is from genome assembly GCF_000299155.1 of Elephantulus edwardii. Taxonomy (NCBI): domain Eukaryota; kingdom Metazoa; phylum Chordata; class Mammalia; order Macroscelidea; family Macroscelididae; genus Elephantulus; species Elephantulus edwardii. The sequence continues at coordinate 4,479,477 of NW_006399787.1, forward strand.
CCACTGAATATTTCATTTATCCTTACCTTTCTAAAGAGTTCCCTATTATATTCAAGGCCCAATATACTCCTAATATTAGAATGACTATGAGTATGTTTCTTGTAGTGACATCATTAATAGTATCCTCTTATTCTCAATAGCTTCTTTGCTGGAACAATAAGTTAAAAGGTCATCCTCAGCTATTAGATTATATCTTAGAATATAATCTACTTCTAATTGAAATAATGTTGTTGTTGTTATATGCTGTCGAGTCGCTTGTGACTCACAGTGACCTTATGTACAATAGCCCTAAACCTTGCTCTATCCTGTGCCAATAGTACAGCCTCCGACACACCCATCCTGATTACCCCAATCAATCCACTTCATAGAGGGTCTTCCCCTCCTGTGCTTCCGCTCCCGCGCTGTCCCTCTACCCTCCCAAGCATAATGTCCCTCTCCGAGGACTGGTCCCTCCTTACATCATGTCCAAAGTATGTCAGACAAAACCCCAAAATCCTTGTCTCCAAGAAGCAGCCCCGTTTAACTATCCAGGATGAATCTGATTGTTTTCTTAGCAGTCCATGGTACACTCAATACTCTTCTATCCAACTCAAACTCATTCAACAATCTTTTCTCCTTCATCTCATTCAGCTGTGGTTTTAAGCATAATCTCTGATTAGATGGCCTTCAGTTAAGTGTCTTTGTGAGGTTTTAGAATATAAGTTCCCAAGTACTACCAAGGAAAGAAACCAAATCACCACTAAAAGAAAAGAAAACCAGAATGTTCCTTAGAAACAAGAATGGACACGTTATCCTTACTTGCTTTGGACACATTAAGACCAAACAAGTCTAGAAAAGTTTATCATGTTAAATAAAGTATAGACTTTGTAAGAATAGGGAACTCTGGTAGCAAAGTTGGTAGAGTGTGGTCCTGCCAATCCAAAGGCCACACTTCTCTGGCAGTTCAAATCCACCAGTGGCTCGAAGGGCAAAAGATGAGCAGGCTCTTCTCTTGTGATCCACAGCCTTGAAAATCCACTGGAGGGTCAGCCATGAGTCCGTTCTGATTTAATGACCATGAGCTTGAGTTGAATTTTTAAGAGGTCCTAGAAAATACCTCAGTAAAATAGATTGATGCAATAAATATTCACAGCAGTGGTCTCAAGCGTACCAATAATCAAGATGACATGGGTCTGGTTACTGTTTTTGTTATGTTTGACACAAGGTCCCATGATTCTGAGCAAACTTGACAGCAACTAATTACAATATAGAAAGAATGAACAATTCAAATATTTACATAACTAAACTATTTATTTTCTTTTCATACCAGCCTGTTTCTTCTTTTGTTTAGTTCATATATAGCTTGCTTTAGCAAGGAATTCTTGGTCCTCTACTGTTGACTAAAAAGCCCACGTCTTTGAGCAGATTCATATAGTTTCTATTTAATTTTCCAAAGACCCTAAGGATCCACATATCAATTACAAAACTCTAAATTATTGTGGCATCATTCCTTTTTCTAGTTTACTCTGATTACATCTATGTTGATTAAGTATTAGTGGCATAATCCTTGATCAAATTCCCTTTAGATGAAAGCAATAGGCAAATAAAGTTGGGACCTCCACACTGGAACTGAGATTTGTCTAATAGTTTTTCAATGAGAAATTCTTAGCTTCACACTCATCAAATGCTCTCACAGTCTTGGTGTTTGACAAGTAATGTTTATTCTTCAGCAACAAATAGATGATTCACTTGTGATCTATCACACACCAGGGAAAAGAACCCTTTTCTTAAAATACTATTGAAAAATATGGAAATTCTAGTTAAAAAATTATTATATATAAATTTTAGCAACAATATAAAGTTCTAAGAACAGAACCATGTCAACCTAAACTAGCTTTGAAAATCTTACTATTTCACCCTATTGTTGTTGTTGTTAAGTGCCATAGAGTTGTAGACGACCCATAGCGACCCTATGAAAGTCTCGAAAACAAAATTTTCATTTTCATCCTACTAGCTCTATCTTATTATCTCCTACTAGCTGTTAGTTTCTTTATACTGAGCAACAGTTTTTTACTTCCAAAAAGAGGTGTCACTTCTTTCTTCTGAAGATATACTGACAACTAAATCTTCCTTCAAAATTATGATATATAGCATATTAGAGAAAATATTTTGTCTACTGTATACCCCTCACAATCAATTAAGTCCCTTCTCATCCAAATATCAGGCATTCTATAGTCCTGTAAATATAATTTATATGATAGAGTTTCAGGCTGGAAACCTTGCTCTCAGGTTTACTTTTTCAGAACATTATCTAGTTTGTGAGTGCAGTGGGATGGCTAAATATGATAACATTTTTTAATATCCTGACTAGCACTAAGTCTAGTGGAATCATTTATGGTGTAAGTTTCTTTTAGCTGCTGGAGATTCACATTCAGATTGATCCACTGAAATCCCTAGACCTGTTTTGCACAAATTTCTGTCAAGACAGATCTGCCCTAAACTAACTGCACTTACAAACACATTCATTTGTTTAAATGTAAGATGATGGGTTTTTCAACAGAGAGAACTGAGTTATTTTCGAGCTGAAGTAAAACTGATATATGCGGGACCTATAGTTTTTTGCTGGGACTGATTTTGAAATAAACAATTTACTTTTTACCCTCTTGTGGGAGGTGTATAAAATGGTATATAAATGGACTTTAGCAATATATAAACAATAAAAAAAGAAAGCAATTCAAGGAACTACAAAGCTACCAGAATGAATAGTTTAAAGATTTGACAAGACAATGAAAAAGAAAATAGACATGAGTACATAGAACATTCCACTGGTAAAAGGAACATCATCAACTTGGATGAAATCACAGAATTGCTGAGATATAGAAGTTGGGTATAAAAAGGTGAAAATAGATTCATTCAAAAAACGGATACTGAGAACCAGATAAGCACTGTGGTAGGCATTGGAGAGTTTAAAAAGAAAGAAAGAAAAAGAAAAGGGGGGATGGGGAGGAAAGTCTTTCCTGACTTTGAGCAGAAAATTGCAAAGGGGGAGATTATAAAAATAAAATGTCTGCTGGTGTTTTCAGTGTTATTATTAATCCATATATTATGTATATTCCTTGATACATAGCTTTATAAATGCACAAAATTGGTAATCATTATTCAGTTGTCTTGGAAAAAATGAGAATATTTTTCTTTTAAGTTATATAATTTTAAGCACATAATTTTATTCATTTAGATTATTCATTAACAATAAATAGATAGATGGCATCAGTGATTCTTAAAGACCTGGCCAGTTCTGTAATTTTAAGATTCAACTGTAGAATGAAATAAATGTTTGGTATTTAAAAAAGTATGCATTGTTTATCTCACCCACTAATAGTATTTGCTTTAAACAGGAGTGTATTATGCATTTATTTGTATGTATCCACATGTGTAATGACCAGTAATTTTGCTTTCATGAATAGCATCTCACTGACACATTCTTAATAAAAATGGGGAATTACAAAATTGTAGCCATTAATTATATACCTAGGGCAAAACCAGAATTTTGTGTGCATTTGCCAAAGGTCTGAATTTCAAGCTTTAAGTTGGATTGTTTGTTGATTGATGTCTTCTTTAATTTTGTAAGTATAGCTACAGGCTATTTAATTACCTACGACCACAATGAACATATTATGATGGGTAAAAAACCCCCAAACCAAAACAAAACCCCAAACTCAAAGCATAATAAGAATTTTTGTTTATAAGCAATGTATGGGGAGAAAAAAAACCACCCACAAATGCCGTACTAAAGAAACGCAAAAAGAATACTTAATACTGGGGATTTATAGGACATAGCTGAACTATCTGTGATACTTCCAAATATATAAGGAAATACATTTCATAAATAAGGACTTCCATGAGAAGAGCTGGCCAAAAAAAGAATATCGTTTTTGCAAGGGTAATGATATTTCTACTATTCAATTTCAATGAGATGTTTAAAAGTCTATAATTGATTTGAGACATTACTATAATCCCAAGTATTCCTAGAAGCAAAATACATGAAATTATTGCACTCATAACATTTCCTCAAAAAGACCAAGGTCAGGTCTGCAGGAGGTTTTAGGTCACAGGCAGAACTGATGAGAATTACCTCACACTTTTGGACCCTTATTAGAACAACAGTTTTCTTTCCTATCAGTCCCATTTCTCTAAATATCCCAAATTCCCTAAAACATCAAGTCTGTCTCCACTCATCAGTTTTTGCTGCTGTTAAAATGCTAATTGTTAATTTATTTCCCTTTCGAAAAGCTCTCCCAGAGCCCAAGCTTTCCTTCATTGAATCAACTTGTCCTGGGGATACAGCTAAACCTGCCTTTGATCAGTGTTTAATCCGTCTAGATGCTCAAGGGGGTGTAGTTTAGTATCTATGAGAAAGTAATTAGAAAGGATGGAGAAGGAGAGTGCTACAGCTTCAGCTGGCACAAGAAATGACCAATCAGAATTCGTTGGCCTCTTTTCAGCTTCACAGGCAAGGCATAGGGGATGTAAGACTCAGAAGGTCAATAACACACTTAATTGAACAAAGGTGTGGATTGCAGGTCCAATAGACTTTTATCTACTTACAATTGAGGGTCTCTAGGAAACAGAATATGAATGAGAAACAAGTGAATTTACAGCCATGCCTCAAAGTACTTCCTGGCACCATTGCTTTAGTTTACATTACATTATAACTCTAAGAAAATATTTGTTGAAACCCAAATCACAATATAACCTGGGTGAAAATAAAGTGAGCAGAGAGGGGAAAAAAAAATTAAAACATCAATAGTCAATGATGTAAGGTATAAACCACAAGCAATGGGAGGTGATGCTCACAGAGATTGAAACTAACTTAAGAGGAAGTAATGAAGCAAGAAATTAAGAAAGAAAAAGTCATACAGATATTAGAGAATGTTCCCTCCTGGAAAATAAGAGGGATATGAAAAACCATGGTACAAATTTCGTAGTGCACGATGATTATTTAAATATTGACCCCAAAGTATGCTCCACAGAGATAAATGAAGCAGAGGCATTCAAGGTGGTCTCTAGCTCTAATTTAGGTTACAAGATATTTTGGTTTTAGGATTTAGGTTACAAGATATTTTGAATAAACAAAGTTTACTGGGTAACACTGCTGTCTCAATATAACAGGACAATGGCTCAAGGTTGTTATTACTGTTACTGTTTAGTTCTAGGAACTGAGACATAATATCAAATGGAAAGGATGTATTATGGTGACATTCTGAAGCTGGTACATCATAGCTTTCCTCACCCAATGGACAAAGTAATCATCTTGACACTGAGCATTTTAAAAAATCAGAAATCCATTCTATGCTATTTCTGGGACAGAACCAAGCATCCAAATTCCCCTCCTTCTCCAATTGCTCCTCTAGGTCTATTGACTCCAAACCTTGCCATCATGTCCCTTGAAATGAGTTACTGAGTTGATGATCTGGGGCTTCCATTTGTGATTTAACTAAGGACAATTTTTAAAGTACAGATAAAATCAATACTGACATCCCCCCCCCCGTTGCCTTGGAAATTTCATTACTTGTCTTACATAACTCAAACTGGTTCAACGTCTCTAGATTTTGCTTTGAAATCACATACATGTATTCACACTTGGTGCTATCACATTTGAATACACTCTGTTAATCTTGGAAGTAAGGAATTCTTAGCACGCAGCCCTGAATATACTCATTTATACTTATTTATGTATACTTATTTATTTAGAGCATGTAGTATTGAAGTTCAACATCTAGAAAACAAAGATTCTCATCACGAAGACAACAGGCAGCACCACGATAGATGTAGAAGAAATTGAGAGTGTTAACAGCTTCAGCTTGCTTGGCTCCTCAATCAACATTCTTGGTACCAGCAGCCAGGAAATCAAAAGACAAGTTGAATTGGCAAAATTGGTTGTCAAGGACCTCTTCAGAGTACTGCAGAACAACAATGACAGTCTACAGACTAAGGTGTACCTGATCAAGGCCATGGTCTTTGCAATTACTTACTATACAGTCAGAGAGCTGGACAATGACTAAGTATGATAGAAGAAGAATTGATGTCTTTGAGTTGTGGTGCTGGAGAAGAGTACTGAATACACCACAGAATACTAAAAGAACAAACAGGTTTATTCTAGAGAGGGTTAAACCAGGCTGCTTCTTGGAGACAAGGATTGAGAAGCTCCATCTGACCTACTTTTGGCATGTTGCAAGGATGGACCAATCCTTGAAGAGGGATATTATTCTTGGAAGCGCGGAGGGACAGTGCAGAAGAGGAAGACCCTGGTTGAGATGGATTGACTCAGTGACTGAGGTAATGGGAGTAAGTGTGTTATAGACAATAAGGTTGGGTCAAGATAGAGCTGAATTTAGAACTGTTGTATATAGGATCACTATGAGTCACAAGTGACTTGATGGCATAACAACAACAAACATGTATTATCCTAATTTATTAAATGTACTATAAAAGCTACTAGAACAGAAATTTAAAAGGAGACTACAAAATACACTAGAACAAAAATTTATTAGAAAAGAGTAAGTATATAAAAGCAATGACCTGAATTAAATAGAAATTCTAAAATTTTCACCATATTTTGCTCTTCATAATACCAGTGGGAATAGCAGAGGAATGTATATCTGTGTTTCATTGACTATGCTAATATGTTTGTGTGGATCATAACAAACTGTGGCTGACTCTGAGAAGAATGGGAATCCCAGAAAATTTAATCATGCTAATGCGAAGCCTATACTTGGACCAAGACGCAGCCATTAGTACAGAGCAAGGTAACACCGCATGGTTCAAAATTGGGAAGGGTGTACGCCAGGGATGCATCCTAGCTCCATATCTTTTCAACCTGTATGCAGAACAGATTATCCGGGAGGCTGGACTCTATGAGAAGAAATGTGGGATCAAGATTGGTGGATGATCTATCAACAATCTGTGTTATGCAGATGACACAACCCTGCTTGCTGAAACTGAGGAGGACCTGAAACATCTGCTGCAGAGGGTCAAGGACTGCAGCCTCCAATATGGATTGAGGCTCAATGTCAAGAAGACAAAGATTCTCACCACTGGACCAATTGGCAGCATCAGGATGAATGGTGAAGAGATTGAGATTGTTCACAGCTTTTGTTTGCTTCGCTACACAGTCAACACTCTTGGTACCAGTAGCCAGGAAATTAAAAGGCACATTGCCATGGGAAAGTTTGCTGTTAGGGACCTCTCCAAAGTACTGAAGAGCAGTGGTGTCTCTCTGGTGCGTCTGATAGAGGCCATGGGCTTTGCAAACACTTGTTATGCATCAGAGAGTTGGACAATGACCAAGGAGGATAGAAGGAGAATTAATCCCTTTAAGCTGCTGTGCTGGAGAAGAGTATTGAGAATACCATGGACTGCTAGGAAAACAAACAAATTCATCCTGGAAAGGGTTAAACTGGGTGGCTCCTTGGAGGCAAGGATTCTGAGGCTCTGTCTAACATACTTTGGACATGTTGTGAGAAGAGACCGGTCCTTGGAGAAGGACCTCATGCTTGGGAGGGTGGAGGGCAGGCACAGGAGGGGAAGGCCCTCTATGAGGTAGATTGATTCAGTGACTGGGATAATCGGGATGGGAGTGTCAGAGACAGTGCGATTGGCACAGGACAGAGCGGAGTTTAGGACTGTTGTACATAGGGTCGCTATGAGTTAAAAGCCACTCAACGGCACATAACAACAACAACTATATATATCTCAGCTATGATTAAAAAGTCATCCTCTAAGTCAATAACTGGAGAGACAAAGAAATGGACAGACAGACATGGTATTATGAGAAGAGTCTAGTAAGATAAAGCAGAGTTGCCTCAGGAATCCTTCATTCGATCTGAGTAAAATGGTTTCAGTACATAAAGCTGATATTCAACTGGAGTCCATCAATACAGTGACACCAATTGCTAAAACCTTGTAACATTTTCATAAATAGATGACAAGTCACCATCGATCATTGATCATCCGTGTTCCTTCTTTCCATTTCTTTAGCACCTCACATTGTCGATGTCTGGCACAGCTGGGCCTCCCGTGTTCTAATGACGAATATATTTAATTTTTTATAAGCTAAAATGACAAGGATTGGAGTTTGAAAATAAAATCTGTAGCTGAAACCCATGTCAGTCATTCACTGCCTTCGGTTCAGAATTGACTCACAGCTAACCCTTCAGCAAGTTTTTAGAGCTGTACATTGCCCTGGAGGAGACTGCCCATATTCAGCATCTCAGAGCAGTGGGTAGATTCAGCCTGGCCATCTTTGGATTGGCAGCACAACTTTCTACCCACAAGGCCACACACATTCTTTTCTTCATAATCAAGTTCCAAGGATTGTCTACATTGGCAGCATGCTAAAGGGCCCGAAAATTTGTGTTTTTTATTTTTTGTTTTGTTTTGTTTTTTAATGTGTATGCCTTCAAATGGTATCTGACTGGTACAGGAGGTGACTGTGCCTCCTTCTTCAGCAGAGATCTGGTGGATTTGAACCGGGCACCTCTGGTATTGCAGTGCAGCTTCTTGCCACTAGGCCACCAGAGCTTGCCAAGGACCTGAAAAGTTTTATATAGAGTTTTGTCAATGAAGAGGAAGAGATTGTTTTCCAGGGTGGCTTTATTTTTCCCTTTTCTCCCCTGCCCCCCTATTTGAGAACACAGAAGAAATGAGTGAAAAATAAATAGTAACCACATGTCTGCTATGGAGTTACTCTTCATAACGCTGAAGTAAGGTCAGAAATTTATACCTAACAAAGCAATGGCTTCAACCTAATTAATTTTGATGTCTAGTGATTTCAGAGTGCTATTTGCATGTGATATCATCTGGAAATGCATTTCTTATTTAGTCATCTCCCCTAAGGCCTATATCTTGCTCTGCTTTCTTTCCAGCAACAAGTAACAACTCATATTAAGGGATAAAATTTTGTGTAGCATTAAAATGTACTAAATAAATTGTTTTCTAAGGCATATCCTTCTATAGTAACTGGTTCTGGTTGGGCTAATACAATGGATAGCTACCCAAAATATATTTCTCTAGGTTTGATGTTTTAATTTTTATATCAAAGTTTTGCAAGATCAGCAGTATTAATAACCTGTTTAGCAATGACAACCACGTGCTTTTTTTTCTCGTTTGGATAATAAGTGGTGTTCTTTTTTTTTACAATATTACTTTGCCCAATTGGGCATGTAAGTTTTGTCCAATGACTAGTGGTGGTGTTAGGAGCTTTGAGTCAGCGATGACATACAGTGACCCTATGAACAATAGATTGGAATCTGGCCATAATCTGCACCTTCGCCACAAGCTCTGGCATGCTCAAGGCCATCATTGCAGTCACTGTGTCAATCCATCTCATTGAGGGTCTTCTTCTTTCTGACCCTTTACTTTTCCAAGCATGTCATTTTCTTCCAAAAACTGACACCTCCTTGGGATAAAATGTCCAAAGTATATAAGATGATGTTTCATCATCCTTTCCTTTTAGGAAAACCCTGGATTCACTTCCTCTATAGCACTTGTATTTGTATTTTTGGCAATGCATGTTATATTCAGTATTCTTCACCACCAACAATAATATAACACAAAGGCATCATCAATTCTTCCATTATCCTTATTCTTCAAATTTCACATGTGCATTAAATGATTTAAAATACACCTTAGTCTTTAAACTGACATCCTTCCTCTTTAGCACTTAAAAGAAGTCCTTGACTGTATGTTTGCCCAATGTAACACATTTTTGCATTTCTTAAACACTTCCATTGTAGATGTTTTTAATGGCCAATTTTATTTTGATCCTTACTTCTCATTTTGGTTATAGTAATATTTTGAAGGGATTGTGGTGTACCTTTTTTTGACATCAAGACGTATTTATTAAAAGGTCCATTTTTAAGCCTTTATATTGCTTTCCCAGGGTCATTTTCCCTGACCCAAGAGAAAAAAAAATTACACACACACAACTTCAAACACTTCAGGTCTTGAAAATATTTATTCCTAAATAATTTTCAAAGTCTGCCAAAGGAAAATACTAATAATCATGCTGATCTGAGGAGTTTTCCAATTTTTAACAGGCATATTTTGAACTTTAAAGGACTGGATAGTGCTAGAGATGCAACTCAAAACAACTATGAGATATCATTTCACCCCAGTAAGAATAGCAAAATTTAACAGAACAGCAAACAACAAATGCTGGCGAGACTGTAGAGAAACTGGAACACTTATTCACTGTTGATGGGAGTGTAAAATGTTTCAGCCACTATGGAAGGCAGTATGGCGCTTTCTCAAAAAGTTGCAAATAGAATTACCTTTTGACCCAGTAATTCCACTACTGGGAATATACCCCAAAGACACCATAACCACCACCCAAGCAGATATATGCACAGCCATGTTTATTGTGGCTTTGTTCACAATAGCAAAGAGTTGGAAACAACCTAAGTGTCCATCAACAAATGAATGGGTAGAGCAGCTCTGGTATATTCACACAGTGGAATACTATGCTACATTGAAAAACAAGAATGAAATATTATTCAAAATGGGTGACCTTGGAGGACATAATGTTGAGTGAAAGATCTCAATCACAAAAGGACAAATACTGCATAGTGCCACTGTTGTAAAATGGGACTGATATCCACTTAAGAGGAGGCTGAGAAAGATGAGATAAGCAATGTATGCTACTTTGAAACAGATGAGGGAGAGAGCTGTTTGAAAGGGATATGTGATTAGGTATTATTGTCATGATAGTAGTCCAGAATGAAGGCTGTATAGTGGAGTGGACTTGACGGGAGGGATTGCATGATAGTGAAAGAGTTTTTCTTTTACTTTTCAAAGAGAACAGAGAACTGGGGGTAGGGGGAGGGTGGGCAGGGAGAAAAGTGCAACAATGAATGAATGGAAACCCAAAGTCTCTGTAAACTTTCATTAAAATTCATACAAATTTTTAAAAAGGAAACAAAACAACCCTAGCTGTTTCCCACCATGGTTAGAATCAACTGGAATCAACAGCATATTGCAAGCTAATGCGTTAGTTCAACAAGGGAAATGAGATGCATTAAGATCACCTGGGAATTCCATCATGACTCATGGTTGCCAAGTTTCAAAGGAAAGCTGGATGGCAGTGGTAGTGGCGGAAGATTTGGAATGAACACAATCTTGTCGTAGGCAGGCATTCTGGCAAAAGATGAGAACGCTTCCCTTGTGCTGATAGCAAATAAACAGTGGCAACTGTACAAAGTGTGTGCGTAATCTTTATGACTTGTTCTACAGCATCTTCTTAGTGAAAATAGCTTCTTTCATGTAGGACAAGACAGACACTTTTGATTTCACTCTTAATCCTGTCTGTCCCCAGCACATTCCAAAGACATCAAATCTTTCTGGAACATCTGTATGGTGTCCAAAGGAACGGATAAAGATACACCGACTCTGTCTTCAAAACTGTTAAAGACTCATCCCCAAAACTCCGTTTATGCTAAAAAGAATCGTCAATGTAAATGCAGTGTGGTTACGTGTCATAAAGTCAGAATTGACTCAGAATTGACTCAAAGCTGACCCTCTACAGGGTTCTCAGAGGCTGCAAATGACACAGCAAGAGAGTGCTCACCTTTCTCCCAAGGAGCAGCTGATGGATTCAAACCTCATGGCTTTTGGTTGGCAGCTTAGCTCCTCACCACTAGGCTATCAAACAGATGTAACTAAAATCAGGTGCCTTTTAAGAACATATTATACACCAGTTTGAAAGTTTCTGTTTGATGGGTGGAGGGAGGGATTGGTAAAGGAAAGGGGAAAGGTCTGGTGTGAAAAACAATTTATACGAACTTTAAGAACTTTGTATGTAAACCAGAATAGGATTATTACCTAACCTCTAACTTGAGAAGAATTGAAGAGCATTATGCTAAGTGAACTAACTCAGTCTCACAAGGACAAATACTGTATAAAACCATCATTGTAGAATGAATATGAGGATCCAAGGGGGACAGGATGGAAGCAGATGTGTGAGGATGTGTGGTGATTGGGGGGATTCATCATGAGACCGTACAATTTGATATGGGGGCGGGGTGAAGGAACTGAAAAGGATCTAGTGTGAAAAACAATGTATTTGAATTTTGTAACTAAACAAGTATAAAAATGTAAAATAGAATGCGTATGAATAATTGTATAAAATACAATGTAAATGAAAGAGTTTATAAAACAATGAATATAAATGCAATATACTGTAAAGGTATTATTATATGAAAATCAATAAAAGATATTTTAAAAAGAAAGTTTCTAGAGATTCATCAAAAGTGCCGAAAGCTTTGAGATATATAACATTCCAAGTCCTTCAAGAGCAGAAGCCAGGAAGACAGGCAAGCTGGTAATGCTGGTTACGCAGGGATGTTGAGGACACGAGGGACAGTGAAAGATGGCAGCTCTCAGGCCCTGAACCCCTCAGCTAAGCAGCTTCTTGAATCCTCACTAACAGAAACAAAAAAGAAGTGTCTGTTGTCTTAGGTTTCTGGATTTGGGGAACTTCTGCTATACAGCAATAGGATACTAACACTCCTGAAGAAATTAAAATAAACGAGTAGATTTTAAAGGTCAATAATCAAAACTCAGTCACTGCTCTTAAATCGGTTCTGCCTCATAGCAACCCTCTTTTGGGTTTCTGAGGCAAGAAATCTAAATGGGAGTAGACTGCTCATGTTCATCCCAAAGAGCTTATGGTAGATTTGAACTGCTGAAGTAGTACAGAGTTTTGTTTAGCATTACAACACTCTAAAGACTATGCCATCAGAGCTCACTAACAAGGGGCAGGCCTAAGATGTATATTCAAGCAACGAAAGGCAATGTTACTCATATGTTGGTTAAAATCTCAAATTCTGCTAAGAGATGTTTTCACTCTCAATCCCAGTTTTGTTGCTTTAGTCATATGAGACCTTGAATAACTTATTTTTAAACTCGGTTTCTACATGAAGAAATAGGAACAACAATAATAATATCCATCCTAAGTATAGAGAGGACTAAACAAAGTCATTCTGGGGCTTTGCACATTGTAAGTATTTGACAAATTATTGCTATTTTGACTGGGGAGATAAAGCACTCGAAAAGCTGAATTAAGGTTGTTTGCCCAAATCCACCACTTTCTGGAAGTGGAAGGAGTGCCCCCACCTACTTCTTCCCAAGTGACCTTTCTTAAAGAGACAACGTCTAATAAGTATCGTTGAAAAAGGTTTACTCCATCTGGAAAGGAAAAAGGCTGTCAAGCTTAATGAAGGCAATAATGGGGAAAACCGGAATCTGTTCATCAACCACAATCACCTATGTGGTGAGAAAGGTCTAGCTCTTCCCAAAGCCCTAGTCCCGAAGTGTTAATGGAAGATGCAGAGAAGAATCAAACAAGATGCTATCTTGCAGACCTGATGAGACTGCAATTTGCAGACAACTGGGGCTTATCTCTGGTGATGAACTAGATGTCAGGGCTGAGAGCAAAGCAAGAAACCAGCTGTCTGGAGGCCTCAGAGGACTGGCAGAAGGGAATGTGAAGAAAACTTTCCAAACTTCATGCAGAATAAAGGAGTTTACAGAATGAGAGCGGTTGACAAATGACCATTAAAATAGCAAAGCAAACAAGGCATCCTGTATTAAAATACATAAATAAATATTTGAATATGTTGTTGTTGTTAGTGTCGTCGAGTTCCTTGCGACTCATAGTGTGACCCTATGTACAACAGCCTTAACTCTGCTCTGTCCTGTGCCAATCACACTGTCTCTGACACTCCCATCCCTATTACCCCAGTCTCTGAATCAATCCACCTCATAGAGGGCCTTCCCCTCCTGCGCTGTCCCTCCACCCTCCCAAGCATGATGTCCTTCTCCGAGGATAGAAGGAGAATTGATGCCTTTGAGCTGTGGTGCTCGAGAAGAGTATTGAGAGTACCATGGACTGCTAGGAAAACAAACAGATTCATCCTGGAAAGGGTTAAAGCGGGTGGCTCCTTGGAGGCAAGGATTCTGAGGCTTCCTCTAACATACTTTGGACATGTTGTGAGGAGAGAACGATCATTTAAATATAGATATATGTAAATCTATCTATGTAATTTATAGACATAGATAGGACTGTATATAGAGAGACACAGCTACACATAGAGATATAGGCATACCAACTCAACAATTCATAGCTGACCATGCTGAGTTTTCTAAAGCTATAAATCACACGGGAAGAAATTGCTCATCTCAGAATAGCTGGCGGATTCCAACCACCAGAGAGACATTACCTATGAGTTAGTGGTGTCTCTCTCTACAAAATATGCCAGCAGAGCTCCTCCACATCTCTACCAAGATTGATCAAACTATTGATCTATCAAGATAGAGACACAGACACACATAGAAAAAAGAGAAATAGAGACAGATACCTGAATCTCTATCCAAGCAACGAGCTTACCTTTAAAGTCTAAAGTTCCTTATAGGTCAGTATATTCATGAAAGAGAAGCAGTACTTAAAAGGTATTTGCCTTTAAATATAAACAATGCAGAGTGTTGCTGACTGCACAGTTCAAGGTACACAATGCCTGTATCAAAGGCCATAGAAGAGGCGTTCATTCTAATTCAGGTAAAGAGCTGCCAAAATGAGAGATTTCAGCAGAGATGACTACATCACCCCCAGTGGAAATACACAGGCTAGTGCGCCTAGGATGTTTTGGCTTTGATTTCCCGCCTATGGACCTGGTAAAATAGAATCGATGCTCATTGCTCTCACTCTGGCGATTTCAGCTGACAGAGCACAACACCTTCCAGAGAAGGTTAGCAACCATGAAGAACTCAAGAGAGAAACACACACACACACACACACACACACACACACACACACACACAGCAGATGAGGGTCAACACATGCAAATCAGTTCACAGCACACATTTGTGTCCCGCCTTGTGACTGGCTCTTCCACACTAAAACACAATTGTTATTTTCAGAAAAAGATAGAATATTGGTATGAATTTTTTTTAATTTAGACTACATCCCATTCCTACTACCTCAAGAGTGTAAAGAAAAATTCTGGGCTGGTTTTGAGTGTATCGTATCCACACTTGGCATACTTTTGGGATTCTTGGATATAAACTCACTCCCCCACTAGCTAGATAGAGAAATTGAGTGTGAAGGAAATGAAGCAACGGGGTTAGAATTATGCTACTCTATTTTAGCCAATGAGATGATCAGAAGACTCGGTGAAATACATAGAATTTAGTAAATGAAATGAGAGAACTTAGAAGCTGTTGGGGAGGGTACATGCAGGTGAGAATAGTGGATATTTGAGCCCAGGGTTTTTCTTAATAAAAAAAGTAAAAAACAAGAACATAAAACTAAAATCCTAATCTAGCCCTCACTCCTAACTACATTGCTTTGACCAAGTCATGTACTGTCTGTAAACCTCAGCTTCTTATCTACTAAATGTGTTTCTGGCCCCATTAAGCTCCAAGATTCTCTCCTAAAATGTCGTAGAACAATTGTTCACCTCATTTAACACTGTACTTGTCAACAAGCTTCCAAAAGTGTCCTGGCTGCGAAATCTTGAGGTGTTGAAAAAAATATTCTAAGAACCAGATTCTGAAGTTCACAGGCAAAGAAGTTTGGGAGTTAGTTACTTCACATGTTTGTGGTGCTTAATCCTT
Organism: Elephantulus edwardii; assembly: GCF_000299155.1. Classification (NCBI taxonomy): domain Eukaryota; kingdom Metazoa; phylum Chordata; class Mammalia; order Macroscelidea; family Macroscelididae; genus Elephantulus; species Elephantulus edwardii. The sequence goes on from NW_006399787.1 coordinate 4,495,125, forward strand.
CATAAAGAGAATCTTATTGGGGAAATGGTCAAAGGGCTTTGCCGTCAAAGGGAAACCATTGGCAGTCTATTTCTGTAAAGATTTACAGTCTTGTAAACCCTATGTGGGCAGCTGTACTCTGTCCTATAGAGTTGTTATGAGTCAGCCAACATTTGTTGCTGTTACAGCCTTTGTGTCAAACCAGACTCATAGCTGACCCACAGGCAGGTTTTCAGAAGCAGTGAATCACAGGATTTTGCCTATCTTTCTACTACAGAACTGGTAGATTCAAACATCTGCCACTGGTAGGTCACTAGACCTCCCTACAACAATCAACAATAGTGGGCTTGATTTGGCTTATCCTTCACCAGTGGAATAATAACAATAAATGCTGGCATTTACTTGAATGTTTACTACGAGCAGAGAGAAGTTTTCCAATTTTTCCATTAACTCCAAAGCTATCCATAGTCATGCCTCCTTGACCTGCTCAAAGCTCAGTTTCTGTACAAGGCAGCACCAGTGGTCCAAGCAGTGATTAGATTAGAATGACAATCTGGCAAGTCTATTCTGATCACAAAAATCTTCAGGGCTCCATGATCTTTTACTCTTTCCAGATACCACTATTAGATCAGATAGCTGGTGTTTTGACAGTTTTAGTTGAAAAGACTTCCTAAAGCAGCTCTACTATGTGTTGAATTTACAACTTCCCTTAACAAATCTTTGTACCACTCACACAGAACAACCTTGTAGACCCCTGGGTTGAAGAGCCAGAGTATACAATGGGAGGGCATGGGTTTGTAGTCTTCATCACTGCTTTGTTCATAGAGTTTTCTGGAGAAGAGTCTTGAAAATACCATGGACTGCCAACAAAACAAAAAGGTCTGTCTTAGAGAGAGTGAAACCAAGTCTCTCCTTGAAGACTAGGATTTTGAAGTTCCATCTCACATAATTTGGGCATGTGGCCAGGAGAGATCGGTCCTTGGAGAAGGACGTCATGTTATACAGGGTAGAGGGACAGTGCAGGAGAAGAAGACCTCAGATGAGATGGTTTGATACAGTAATTAGGAAATGGGGATTGGTGTGTCAGAATTAGTGAGACTGGCTCAGGACATGGCAGGGTTCCGAGCTGCTGTACATAGGGTCACTATGGTTCACAGGTGACTCGATAGCACATAACAACAACATAGCAACATCACTGCATTGTAATTTACTAGCTGTGTGTTCTAGGGCAAGTGATTTTACGTCTCTGAGCCATTAGTTTCCTGTGGATAATGCAGACTATTTTACAAGGAATTTCTTTATTTTGTGTAACACAGACACTGTAATACATGTAAAGCACCTGGCACATGACAAGAACACAATGAATGGCAACTTCGTTCATTATTATTACAACCCACAGGGAGTGATGTTGAAGCACAACACAAAGGAACCAGAGGAATGGAAAGAAACATCTATGACTTGCTGACATTTCAAATGCTTGATTGTTAGAAGAGGGTGTGTTTCCTTGCCTCCTGACAGCTAACAATCCTGGAAGGGAAGACGGCCGAGGCAGAAACTCAGGGTAATGAGTATTATTAACTCAATCATTGCAAGGACTCCTGAATCAGGACTGGAGCCTCTCTCCCACCTCCTCTTTGTACTGCTGCCTGGTCCTCCTACGTCAAGTCTCTGTTCACTAATGTGTCTCTTAAACATATACACGGTCAATCCCAAGACACACATTTACACACACCTCCAAACTTGGACACTCCACAAGCACCACATTCCCCTGTTGCCCTGTGGAAGTCTGGACAATTTGGTTGGACCTTGCCCTACAGAATCAGGTGCCTGTCACCTCCAAGAGCTGATGTGCAAAGGGTTTGATTTTCAGCTAATGGAAAAATCTATTTCCTTCCATTTCACTTCTGTCACACAATGACCATCGTGTTCCCTCCAGGAGACTCCTTCTCCTTCTGCAATAACCACGAAGATGACAGATCTCAGGCGGCAACATGAGCTGCCGAGCTTGAGTGGCGCCTATTAGTTTTATGACCAGAGGTTCAGAGAGGCCTTCCCGTGTCCACAGCTCATCTTAATGAAGATGGGTAAGACAGCTGCCGATGAAATCAAATTTCTCCTCTTGCTTCCTTTCCATCTTAAAGTCCATCAAACTTTTACTTTCTGCAAGAAAACAGCTGCTGGGGCAAACTCTCAGCCACAGTCAATCATGTGGACCAAGCACATGGTCGTCTTTGGAAAGGGAGCTGGGAATCTGGGTTTTGCTGCAGTAACGATGCCAAGAGAGGGGAAAGAGTGAGGAAACACGGCAATACTAGACAGCATATTTCATGTCATGTGATAAAAACAGAAGTCCTCGGAAAAGTTAGGAATACCATACATTTCAGAAGAAACCATTCTCACAGTTATGAGCCGACAGCCAGTAACAATGATGTTGACAGAGCACCAGCATGAAGGCTAATGCAAAACAGATGTATAGTACCATTCTCAACTCGGCTTAGATAATGTGTTCTTTATAATCCCTGAGCTGGAAAAGTCCACACTATACTTCTGTCAAGGTCCGACTCAGTAGTCCCTTTGTGGAAAATTGTTTGCAATCATGGCTCCAAGAATTTCTTCCATTTCTATGTGACAACCACCCTCCCTCCCCTTGCCAGATAACTTGGCTTTTCCTCCTTCTAGAAAAGTGAGTTCTATTTGACTCAGGGACTGGGGTCATGCATGTGGGTAGATGTGTCAGAGACAGTGAGGTTGGTGCAAGACAGAGCAGAGTTGAGAGATGTTGTACATGGGGTTGCTATAAGTGGCAAGTGACTCGACAGCACATAACAACCACCATCACATTTGCACACGCAAAGAATCTAGAGTGGTTCTGGAACATTCTGTGGCCAACCAAATGTGGTGGAAGTATTTTTAAAGAACTTCCAAACTCATATAAGATCTCTTTATTTTGTTGTCACTCTCTTAAAATACAGCTTTGAAAATAACGTGGGAGGAATCGTGAGCTACCCAAACAGAGGCCAAGAGGTCATGTTGAGCAGAGGTGAGCTAGACCAGCCGTGAGCCCCTGGGCTGACAGCCAGAGAGTGAGATCATCTTAAATCAACCCCATGTGCAGCCATTAAAACTGTCCAGATGATACAAATCAGAAGAGCCCAATCACTAGGCCATCCACACAATCATGAATAAATAAAATAGTTCTTTAACCATAATTTATTATGATAGTTATCCAGCAAGAGCCAAGTAAGACACATCTCACTGTGAGATTGTCCCCAATGAATGGTTTAAAGCAGATTGCACCAGAAGAAAAAAAGAGTTCCAATCCTGTTCCATCACTAACTCTTTCGATTTCTCTTAGAGCTAATATCTTGGGGGTGATTACAAAAAACAAAACTGTGAGTGGATCACAGGAAATAGCACCCTAAGCACAGCGCTTGCTCAATGAGGCCGGCTCACTCTGTCACTACCCATCACTTCTCATATCACTATAGTTAAAAGCTGTTAGATCTTCAGAGGCAAGAGCTTAATTGATCGCTACATCACTTAAAATATATAGCATAACATCTTAATATGGCTAATGTTGAGTGAGTACATGTTAAATCAATGCCAGAACATTCCCCAAGATACCCTTTGGCTTTATGCTGTCATATTTACTGGGCTTTTCTAAGGTGATAACATAAGACTACAAAAAGCACACTGCAACAACCTTGGTTAAATCCCTGTAACTTTTGGATTCTCAGTTTATATCTCTTTTAGAGGAGAGAATTGTCTCTAGCCTTAAAGATCTTTTGCAGCTCTAGAACTTTGTTATTGTTGTTCTGTTTATGTGCCATCGAGTCACAGCAACCCTACGTACAACAGCCCTGAAACCTGCCCTGTCTCACTGACTCCGACATACCTACTCTCATTACCCCAGGTACTGTGTCAAGCCATCTCATCTGGGGTCTTCCTCTCGTGCACTGTCCCCTGACCCTAAACCATGATAATACTAGCTGCTGTTAGCTGGTACAGAGTTGGTCTCCAACTATGACAACTTATGCAAAGGAAAATGCTACCAAGTCTTGTGTATCCCATGACAGGGTACACATGGAACCACTGTGATCTACACTGTGGCTAAGTTTTGAAAGTAGATCACCAATCCTTTCTTCCTAGTTTGTCTTAGTCTAGAAATTCCAACAAAGCCTACTCAGCATCATAACAGAACACAGGAGGTGGACTGGCTGAGAACTGAACCTGGGTCTCCTGCATGAAAGGTGGAAACTCTACCATGACCCTCTAGGAATATGGTATTGGTTAGCATTTATCAACCATCTATGTGCATGTTAAATAATATGCTGGTTTTCTTCATATGTACAAAACTGTTGACTCACAGCTTTGCAATATTGAAAGTCTTGGCATTTTCTTTTTTTTTTTTTTTTTTTTTGGTATTTTCTGAAAGCTTGGTCTTAGAGCAGAGTCTACCCGTTTTTACAAAAGCAATTTCATAGCAATAGCTACACTCATTTCTTTTACGTATTGTCTGTGTCTGCATTCATGATGCAATGACACAGCTGAATCACACTGCAATGGAGGCAAAGAGAATATAGACTATGAAAACAAAAATTTACTTTTCAGGAAGCGCTGGGGACATCGTCCATAGGAATTGCACTCCTAATCCAAAGGTGACACCTCTCTGAAGGCCAAATGCATCAGCAGTTCTGTGGGAGAAAGATGGACAATCTCCTCCCATGCTATTTACAGCCTCCTGTAAACTTGTTGGAGAGTCAACTATGCACCTGTTCCAACCCAACAACAATGAGCTTGAGTTAAAGCTCACTGACCTCTGTCAGCAGTTTTGATCATAACTTTGAGGCCCTTGATATAGAGCCATGTGTTTGCCTGATAACTCAAGTGTGGTGAGTTGAAGCCTAAATGTTTTGTTACTTAGACATCAAGGCTATGCTGCCTTTAATTGTCACATTCAATCACTCACTCATCACATCTGATCTCTCAAATAGCAGATTGCTGGCAGCTGTGTACTGAGAAAAAGACTCAGACCTCAGTATCAGCAACTGAAGAAATGTCACCGTGTTTTCCGCTCATGCATCTAGTTAACTGTGCTCTTCTGGCTTTCTGGAGCCAGAGGCCACAAGCTACACTCGCCACTAATTGAAAAATAAGGAATGAAGAGATATGCTTTCAACACAAACGTGAATGACTGGAATTACATCGTTATTATCTGAAGAGTGCACTTACGACTCGTCTATCTCCACCTACTCGGACAGCAGAAGAAATACTGTCCAAATTAGCCTCTGGCTGGTCATTGCATCTCAAATGGCAGGTTACAGACATATTTTAAAAACCTGAAGAAAGGTGAATTTAAAAATCCAACTTGCTAATGCAGATGCCTGTGTTATGTATAATCCAAAATCACCTGGAGCTTCCAAAATAAAGGCCTCAGTATGGAGGGAGAGTAAGCCAGTGTGAAAGGAACCCATTACAAATGCACAGAAATGAAGACAAACACCTCTGAACGGAGCAACTATGCTGATTGGGAAACATAATTAAATTTACAAGGGAAAGTGTTCGTTCAATGGCCATCTTGTCAGAGAAAGGCTTTCTCTCTCTCCCTCGTTCTCGCTCTCTCTCTTTCTCTCTCTCCTACAAGGAATATGATCCAGAGTGCAAAAAATCCTGGCACTTTAGAAGTTGTAAATAAAAGAAATTGTATTTCTTTTTGTTTTTGTAATCGTTTTTGTTCTTGAGCTGTAGTTCTTCAGGCTGGTAGCAGCCTCTTCACTTACCTCCCTGGGAGCAGAGCTGCTCTGCGGTCACACCTGTACCAGTTCTGCTCCCACCCTCAGACCTCCCTCCTTCACATCCCTACCTCTCCAGCCTCAATGCTGCTGTCCTGTTGTTGCCCTTATTATCCTTTACCTTTAATGATATCAAGAGTTTTCTAATTAGCTCTTCACGATTCAATCTCTTATCACCTTAATTTGTCCTACAGGGCACTACCAGCACATTTTTTTAAAAAACTCATTTTCTTCAGTCATTAAATGTTTGATGATCACCTGTTTGTTGTAGCCTCCCACCCACTATGCTAGAAGCAGAAACAGAAGTGATCGCCAACTAAGTTTACCAGATAACTATAGGATAGGGCAAAGAAGGTATAATTTCAGATTTTTTTTAAAAAAAATAAATATTACCCAAATATAGCATACAAGTACTTACACTACAAAAGATACTCTTTCTTTGCTAAATCTGGCTACCTTTTCTCTGATGCAAATCAAATTTATTGTCTACTCAGGGAAATAAATGCTAATAAATAATCTCTCAAGCAAATGTAAAGCGATTATGATGTAATTGGAGAAAGTTTCAGAAGACTCTGCTATGAGGCCCTCAAGAGACAATAGTGCTTTAGCAGTAAAAGTCTTCCCTTCTGCACAGAAGGTACAGGTTCGATTCCTGCCCCCATGCACCTCAAACACAGCTAGGAGATTGGATGTGGCTAAAATGTTTAATAGGTTTCCAAAGTATTTCAAGACAAAGAAAACCTTGTTGTGTGCTGTCAAGTTGGAACTGACTCATCACTGTTCGCCAGTGAATTTTCAGAGGCAGTAAAATCGCGATAAAGGTTATTGCCCATCCTTTTCCAATGAAGTAACTGGTAAGTTTGAACCATGTGCCTTTGAGACTGTGGTGCAACTTCTTACCAATAGACCACCAGAGCTCCCTGTGTCAGGAGTGGGACAGACTAGGGAGACAGGCTATAGAGAGAGGGAAACAGCCAATGAAAACTGCACGCATAACAGTGGTTTGTCCACAAATAATCATGGGGAATGCATATGATTGCACAGTATTTTACTGTAAATAGGGCCAAAGACTTAAGGACAACTAACAGCAGCAACATAGGTCAGGAGGCAGTCATCAAAACATAGCAAGGAAACACTGCATGGTTCAAAATCAGGAAAGGTCTATGCCAGGGATGCATCTTATCTCCATACCTTTTCAATCTATATATGGAACAGATCATTCAGGAGGCTGGGCTCTTTGAGAAGGAATGTGACATTAGAATTGGAGAAAGTCCCATCATTAACCTGCATTAAGCAGATGAACCAACCTTGATTGCTGAAACAGAGGAGGGCCTGAGGCATTTGCTACAGAAGGTAAAGGACTGCAGTCTTCAATATGGATTGAAGCTCAACATCAAGAAAACAAAGATTTTTACCACTCGGCCTATTGGTAGCATGATCAATGGAGAATTATTAACAATTTTTAACAATAATGGAGATTATTAACAATTTCAGCTTGCTTGGTTCCATGATCAAAACTCTTGGCACCAACAGCCAGTCAATCAGAAGACAAATTACATTGGGAAAATTTGCTATCAGGGACCCATCCAAAGAACTGAAGAGTAATGATGTCAGTCTAGAGACTAAGGTGCACCTGATTCAGGCCATGATATTCATGATTATTTGCTATTCATCTGAGAACTAGACAATGACTAAGGGTGATAGAAGAAGAATTAATGTCTTTATGTTGTGGTGCTGGAGAAGAGTATTGAATAGACATACATGGACTGCTAATAAAACCAACAGGTCTGTCCTGGAGAGGGTGAAACCAGGCTGCCCCTTCAGAGACAAGAATTTTGAAGCTCTGTCTGACATACTTCAGGTATGTTACCAGGAGGGACCAGTCCTTGAAGAGGGACATCATACTTGGAAAGGTGAAGGGACAGCACAAGAGAGGAAGACCTGGATGAGCTGGATTAACTCAGTGACTCACACAATAGGAGTGGGTGTGAAATTGGCTCAAGACAGAACATGGGTCACAGCTGTTATACAAAGCGTCACCATGAGACACAAGCAACTCGAAGGCACATAACAACAACAATGGCGAGGCCTCTAAAAATTGGGATTTTTCAAGCAAGCGGAGGAAATGCTGTCAGAAGTATTAAAGCAGAGATTTTAGCTGGGCAAATACGTGAGGAAAGAATACAAATTCTAAAAAGCAAGTCTTTACAGGGTGGACAGGAGTGGTGTTGAGCTCTGGAGGTCCCAGGAGGCTAGGGGATGGAGGGTGGAGGGCCTGGCGAGTCAGGAGGCTGAAGAGCTGTGCCTTTATGCGAAACATAATGGGAAACTCAAGAAGAAGGATCCTGTTTATTTTTGTTGTGTTTTAAGCAAGAGAGAGCTAGATGATTAGATTTCTTTTTAGAAAAGATACATCGCTTGCCTGCAACTCCCCTCCAGAAACAAAATCTCAGTAGCAATTTGCCCTAAGAATTAAGCACCAGGTCCAAAGCCTCAATCCTTTTCTTCTCTCGTGAATGAAGATAATAATAAAAGAATCACAGGGTGGTAGAAAGGAGTAAATGAGAAGGTGTTCGCTGTACTCGTTTGTAAACTGTAAATGCCCACGATGTGAATTGTAATTACAATTAGTATTTGACATCTTCCTTCAGCTAGTCCCTCACCAGCTTTTCCAGCTCTTCTCTCAAAGTTTCCTACCTGCCCATTGCCTCCTATCAGTCATCAGAGTCACTGATCTCTGACTGCCTTTCTGAGTTTGCCTAAATATACACCACCTTCTTTCCTGCATGAGTGCGGAAATCATTCTTCAAGAAAAAAAAAATGCAGAGTTTACTTTTTCTAGCAAGTCTTTAAAAGTTCTAAGTGATTGTCACATCTTCTAAACCCTTGTTAGTCCCATTAATGCTTTCTCCCTACCTGAGGATATGTTATACTATAACATTAACACACATTAAAACACCTCCTATTCTTAGCTCTTCAACACAAACACAAGCTTCCTTCACTGGGTATTATCATGAATATTTCATAAAACAAGAGTTGTGTTGATCACTCAGACTAGAGAGATGAATAACTTACTCCATATTCTTAGAGAAGTCAGAGTATAATGAGGGATGTAATCATCATCAATGAAAAACAGTAATTTAATATTGTATGAGTAATAAAATGGCAACGAGATCTTTCATCAAGGTATAAAGATATTAAAGGCACAGCTCATATTTTGTCATATATTTAAGTAACTTGTAGTCAAGGCATTGCCTAGAACACGGAGGAGCCTTCACTCCCCTTCACTCCCAAAAGGGAACTTCCATCAAGTTGACTTGTAAGAAAGAGTAGACTTCTCCTATAAGGTTTTAAAGGATGGAAAATATTCTCATTTATTACAGGGCAGATGCCCTCACCTTTCCCCATGGAATGGGGATTGGTTTAAGCCATTGCCCCTTTTGTTAACAGCTGAATGTCTTAACCAGAGCACCATGAGAGCTCATTTTCAACACAGCCTTAATATATATTTAATAGTTTTCATTAATCAATGAGAAAAGTATTACTGAGAAACAAAATAAAACAAAACAAAACAGAAGACTGAGAAGTTTACTGTGCCTAGAGAAGGTAGAGAAGATTTTGGATAGCCTGGGGTATCAAATAAATAAATTTTTTAAAAAGGCTTCAATATGAATTGTATCTCAATGTCAAGGAAGTAGACATTCTCACCACTGTGCCAATAGGCAACATCATGATGTATGGAGAAAAGATATCAATGTCAATGACTTCATCTTATTAGATCAACAGTCAATGCACTTGGGGCCAGCAGTCAGGAGATCAGAAAATGTATTGCATGGGGATAGTCTGCAGTCAGAGACCTCTCCCAGATTTTTGAGGAGCAATGATAGCAGTTTGAAGGCTAAGGTGTGCAGGATTCAGGCCATGGGTTTTCCAATCACTTGCTAGGTTGCTGAGAGCTTGACAATGAATAAAGATGACAGAAGACTCGATGCTTTTGAACTGTGGTGTTGGAAAATAATACTGGAGAAGGTACAGTCAGAGTGCTCCCTGAAAGATGGATGGCAAAGCTTTCTCTCACACACCCTGAGCATGTTGCTAGGAGAGGAGGCACATCATTGAGGAGAGGAACATCATGCTTGAAAAGGTGGAGGGACAGTGTAAGAGAAGATCCTCAACCAGGTGGACTGGCACAGTGACTGCAGCAATTGGCTCAAGTGTATCAGAGATTATGAGGACGGCACAGTCAGTATAGGACAGGGTTCAGGTCTGTTGTTTATAGGATTGCTAGGAGTCATACTCAAATCATTGGTACCTAACAACAACAACAATACTATCAAACATGCTATATCACAATAAATAAGTAAATATCTACTCAAAAGAACAGAAAGTTCAGACTTTTAAAAGACCCTAGAGAGTACTGAGGGTACAGTGCTGAGGGTACAGAGTTGGAGCCTTAAGAGTCATATATGGCAATTATCCATTAAGCCATTCATTCAGCAAATATTTATGGAATATCCCTCTATGCTAGTCATTATTTTTAACACTGAGAATACATCTATGACCAAGATAAATAAAGTCTCTGTTCTCAGAGTTTAGATTCTATGGTGTTGAACAAAGAAGCATTCAATGAAGGCTATACAAGGGAGAGAGAGCTCTGATAGCCTTGTGGTACGAAGCTGTGCTACAATGCAGAAGGCAAAAAGTTTGAATTCACCAGCTGCTCTGTGGGACAAGGATGGACAATCTCCTCCCATGTGATTAACTCCTTCTGAAAACCCACCAAAGGGCCAGTTATGTGTCAGTTCCAACTTAATGGTCCACAACAGCAACAAGGGGGAGATTGGTAGCATTGGGCAAATCTACTCCCACTGACTTCAGCTCTGCTGCCATCTAGTCGGTTCTAACTCTAATGAGCAATTGGTACCTCCAGGGGTTCCCTGTTAGCAACCTTTAGCTCTGCTAAGAACTTTGAGGTACCATGTACAGGCATTCCTTTATGACTTTGTAGGGAGCAGCTATCTTGAAGGGGAAATGAGGAAGACAGGGATAAAGAGACTGAGACAGGGATAAAGGAGGAAATAAGAAGGAAAAGAAAAGAAAGAA